>NC_060908.1:3305000-3332500 GCF_014805685.1 Silurus meridionalis
CAGACAATTGTATTGAAAATCTGATAAACCATCTTTCCAGAAGAGTGGAGGTTATTATAAGAGCAAAACTGTGACTGAATGTAATATAGCATGTTCAAAAAGCACTTATCAAACTTATGATCAGGTGTCCACATGCTTTTAATTTTATTCAGTTTTTATTCATGATGTGTCAATTAGAATGGAATAATGCTCATTATTGAAAAGAAAAAATTAAACCCGGTCAGAAAGTTTATTATTTCAGTAAATTTAGAATCCACGTAATTAGCTCATGACTGCTTAAACAGAAAGTGAAATCATTTGTACAAGCCTTTTTTGGACATTTGTGTTAAAAGTTTAATTGGTGTATATTTGTTAGCAATTTTTTAAGAAAAAAAGACATATTAGACAAATGTGTGTGTGTGTGTGTGTGTGTGTGTGTGTGTGTGTGTGTGTGTGTGTGCATTAAATATTTGACTCCTTTAAAAAAAAAAGTAATATTTCATCCATTTATGTAGATAATCAAACCTGATACTAAGTGAGGGGGGTCTTGGGTACAGTTGGGGTGGGTGGGTTCAGTCCTACATTTACAGTATGGCATTTGGAATGATGCCCTTATCCAGAGCAACTTACACTAATCTCATTCATACAATTAAACACCTATGGGGTTAAGGGCCTTGCTCAGGTGCAAGAGCTTGGTGTGGCTAGGATTTGAACTAATGACCTTTGCATTCAAAGATACCCCCTCCCCTACAGTCCTCATACTTCAGGAGACAAAGTGTTCATGGAGCTTGCTTTGTTCACAAAGGCATTGTGCACTTTCATGCTAAAACCGGTTTAAGCCAATAAGATCCAGTTAAGGGAAAGTGTAATGCTACAGCATAAACATACATTCTGTACAATTGTGTGTCTCAGATATGGGTGTAATGGTCAAATGCCCATATACACTATATGATCTAAAGTTTCTAAACACCTGATTCATGTGCTTTTCGAACATCCCATTCCACATCTTTTGTTATAATAACCTCCCCGTCTTTTGTTATAATAATCTCCACTCTTCTGGGAAGATGATCTACTAGATGTTGGAGTGTATTTGTGGAGATTTGGTGTTCATTCAGCCACATGGGCATTAATAAAGTCAGGTCCTGATATAGGTGTGGTGAGGAGGCCTGTTGTGCCTTCAGTGTTCACATTCATCTTAAAGGTGTTTAATAGGGTGGAATATAGAGCTCTATAGCAGGAGATCTTCCATGCTAACCCATGTAATCTTAATTGAGCTTCATGCTTGAACAGGTTTGTGTCTCCTAGTTCAAGTCAAGGGAAAATTTCATGCCACTGCATCCAAAGACATTCTATATAATTGTGTGTCCATCTTTGTGGTAACAGTTTTTTCTCAGATTTTTCACAGATTTTCTCTTTACTGGCAGAAAACAGTGTCAGGAAGCACTTGCTTTTACATTTGTCTCATACTGGAGGTTAGTAGCTTAGCGGTTACGGTATTGGGTTCTGGATTGGAAATCCCAGCACCACCAAGGTGCCACTACTGGGTCTTTAAGCAAAACCATTAACCCACAATTTCCCAGTGGAAGTTGCTCTGGATAAGGGTGACTGCCAAATGCCCTCAATGTAAATTTAATACCGAAATGAACAGAAGCCCTTTTCTGTTCAGGAGTGTTTTTTTTTCCTTCATCTGTTGACTATATCTTGCTTCATGATGCAAACATTAAGCTTAATCACTGGAAACTGGCACTGGAGCCAGACAGACTATGACCTTCACAATCCTGGAGCTTGTGCCCAAAGTGTACAAAGGATATCATTTTGCAATGTTGCGTTATGTCACATAGCGTAGGTTGGGTAGATGTATTATTTCATATATTGCAAAAGAAACACACACTCCAAAAAACTAGTATGAGGGAAACATATTAGATCAAGGTTCAAAAGATTCAGAGAGACTGAGGGAGAAGATCAAGAAGACAGAGTGAGAAAGAGGGAAAAAGAGGGTCATAAGGACAACGAGTGATAACGAAGTGATAGCAGAAGAGAGAATTCCAAGGGAAAGAGAGAGAGATAGAGAAAGGAGTAGAAAGCTTCAGAGAAAGACAGTGAGAGACGAGGACAAACGTATCTGAGAGAATAATGAGGAGCGAGTGCAGCAGTGTCGAGTGGAGCGTGCACTCCGAGGAGGATTTTTGTGGAACACTGAGATGAAAGTGCATCCAGTAGCCATGTTTATCTCATCCACCAATTACCCAATTGCCCACAATTATCACCGTTCACGCTGTTCGTCTGCGTTCGAGAGAAGGATGGGAAATGAAGAGGGGTTATTTTGGAATGCAATCTGAAAAATAAATAGCACTGATCACTTATATCCCCCGGGGCAAATGAGACAACTGGTAGGCTTTGGAGAGACTTGGTGCGCTTTAATGATCATGCACTATCCAGATGAGAAAGGAGACTCACAAACGTGCACACACACACAAACACACACACACACACACACACACACACACACACATACACCTGTACCAGGAAGGCAAACTATCAAAGGAGATGTGGCCTCTGTGTTTTCAGCTCCAAAAGGAGGTGTAGCCTCTGTATTTGTTCTCCCAAAAAAATGTGTGGCCTCCTGTTTGTTAGTCACTGAGAAGAAGGCGTGACCTCAAATTTTCCAGTCAGAGAACACAAGGTGTAGGTGTGCCCTCTGTGTTTGGTCTTCCAAAAAATGTAGGTGTGGCTTCTTTGTGTTTTTGTAAATCCCAATAAAGAATGTGTTTTACTTTTCAGTTCCAAAACACAAGGTGTAGTCTTTTTGTGTCAGATTCAACAAAAGAGGTGTGACCTCCTTGTCCATGTTAGTCAGCGGCGGGCCGTGCATTTGGTACCTGGGCCTTGAGTGAGGATTAACCCGATTAAATCCACCCCTTAATACCACCACTATCACATCGCAAATATAGAAAACAATAATAATATACAAAAACGCAATATAACATCTCGTGGCATTACAGAGAGAGAGGCATTTCATATACGGAGGGTGAATACCATTTTACTAAAGCAAGCTCCAAACCTCTACACTACAACCGCAACTGTGCACCTACATCGTCTGGAGCAGTTCAGAATCAATATTTGTCTAATAAAATGACAAAAACATAAACATTTAAATAAAATATAATATGCTCACCAAAGATGCATACTCATAATGCATACTCACATAATTTGCAGCGCAACTCAGAGGCTGTAATCCAGTGGTACCGCTCATGTTCACTGGTCTGGAAGTGGTGAACAAACCCTTTCCCGGGCTGAGACAAGCTAGCTAGCTTCAGGGTTTTCCGACCTCTCCTCACGATGTCTAGCTTTTCTGGAAAATGTATTTTTAAGTATGTCAGAAACCAAATACATTTTTCTTCCTCTCTCAGCGATTGTGGAGAATGTGTATCTAACTCAGATTATTAATGTGTGCAGAGATAAAGACGTGTTTTGCCAGTCGAACATGTAACTGTAACTGTATCGCTCTGACAACCAATCAGAGGATGGAAAAATGCAGACGCTATCCTGGGCCAGTTAGCTGCCCTGTAAGACGAATATGAAATCTGATTGGTTAAAGAAACAGACCTATTGCTAATATAGTCTAAGGTACATCGGCCAGAACTACTGATTGTGAAGGCCCTGGGCAGATTAGATTGACATGGCAGCACATAGAGGATGAAATCTGATTGGACAAAAAATCTAACATCCACATACATGTACTGGAAGCAGTGCAGCCAAGAGAAACACTACAAAATGAAGAGAATAAACTGTTAGGAATATAAATTAATACAATTTAATGAAACAAATATTAGAATTTAGGTTGTAAATGTAGGTCAGTGCTTCTGAGAGTGTTTAGGCCAGCTGAAAAGGCTTTGCTGGACCTGACCGCCCGCCACTGCTAAAAATGAAGTTGTGGCTAAACATATATGCAGGTGTGGCTCTTTGTCCATATTAGTCCCAAAAATGGGAGTTTGGCCTTTCTGTCCAAGTTAGTCCCAAGGTCAGTCTCAAAAATAGAGGTGTGGCCTCTTTGTCCATGTTAGTCCCAAAAAAGTAGGTGTGGCTTTTTGTTTCCTGTTTTAGATTGAGTCAAGAAGGCATGGCCTCTGTAGAAAATGAGTAATATTTGATTAGATTTTTCACATCTGAATATTTTTTATTCCCCATTACTCCACAGTAATATGTACACCAGGGGAAAAGTCTAAGAGTGTGAAATTCAGAAACAAAAACACTAACAAAAGACAGAAAAACAGCAGGAGATATGTAGTGGGTGAGAAAGTTGAATAATAAAAGCACCATTAGCTGACTGAAATGTTACGTCCTGACCTACACGGATATGAAGAGTCTGATGTTTTTCCAGCAGCTCGTTTTTACCCAAAACACTACACTTTAATTCATGTGAAACTGTAATCTAATTGGATTGTAACTAAATGTGACAGATGGCGTTTGCTGCCTGCCGTAAGGAATAATACAGGATGAAATAAGTTTGAGTCTTTCCTTGACAGCGCTCCGAGTTGAGTGGTGTTAAGCAGTAGGAAGGCAGAATTGCTGTAATAATGAGATGAATGAGATGTTTTAATGGATTTTCGGTCTCTGAATTCACACTTTTCCCAAAAATTCCTGTCATGATCGAGAGCTAAAGGTGGTCCAGCAGCAGCTAATGTATAGTCATAGATGAAAACCAAAAACTGGTGGTGTTACAAAAAAAACAATAAAAAATTAAGTTCTAAGAGCATTATAAGCTCCAATGTAATTCTACATCTCCGTCTAGTTTTTCTATACCAGCTCTAAAAGATGACGGCGACTCCTTTTTCTCAATGTGGGCTCAAAACCCAAATCCTCAATGAACAGAAGAGGAACGTGTACTTTTTCTGGCTTTTCTCATAGCTTAACGATGACATTTTATCATAATCCACTGAGTACCCTGTTTTTCACCAAACGGCTTACGGCTTGTAAATTAAAGACAAATTCTCTTTTTTTTCACACTTTTATTACCAGCTGCAAAACATTTACACCCTGCTGTGTGTGTAGCCAAAATTCCCCATTCAGACTGTATATAAATTGGACCTAATATATCTGAATCAAGGCTGAAGCACACGTTTACTGCGATCTTAACAAAGAGCTGTTTCTGTGAGTTTTTAGACCTTGCAGAAAAATGTACTGCAACATCTGAAGGAAAATACAAAGAGGCATGACGGGTAAAAGAGTGGGCAAGAAACATTGAGAGATGGGGCGCTGGTAAAGAGAGAGAGAGAGAGAGAGAGAGAGAGAGAGAGACTTCACACTAAACGCCTGTTTACCTGTTTACCCTTTACGCTACACACCTATTTACCTGTTTACCCTTCACTCTACACACCTGTCCACCTGTTTACTCTTCACACACCTGTTTACCCTTCACACACGTTTACCCTTCTCTCTACACACCTATTTACCTGTTTACCCTTCACTCTACACACCTGTCCACCTGTTTACTCTTCACACACCTGTTTACCCTTCACACACATGTTTACCCTTCTCTCTACACACCTATTTACCTGTTTACCCTTCACTCCACACACTTGTTTACCTGTTTACCCTTCACACACCTGTTTACCCTTCACTCTACACACCTGTCCACCTGTTTACCCTTCACACACGTTTACCCTTTACACTAAACACGTTTACCTTTCAATGTTTACACCTTTTTCAATTTTACACCTGTTTACTATTCATTTCACTCACCTGTTTACCCTCCACACTACACTCCTGTTTACCTGTTAAAGCCTCACACTTTACACTTGTTTACCCTTCACTTCACACACCTGTTTACCTGTTACCCATAATTTTCTTAAACCTGTTTACTTTTCATTCCATTCATGATGTTAACCTGTTTACAATTCACTCTACACACCTGCCTAATTGTTTACTCTTCACTCCAAGCACTTGTTTACTCTTTACTCCACGTACTTGTTTACCTGTTTAGTATTCACTCCACACACGTTTCCCTGTTTACTCTTTACCTGTTGAAGGTAAAGTTGATAGAGTATGAAGATGATGATGAAGGGTACTGATAAGTGAATATTAGAGAAATATATAACGATGTCATGATGATTTATTGAATGTTTGCTTCGTGTTCTGAGAACAGATCTGCAGCAGCGTGAGAAACATTCCAACCTCTCACATCACTGTAATCACACAGCGGGAGAAAAGTGTGTGCTGAAAAAAACAGCATGTGAATCAAAAAAGCTCTCTAATACGTGTGTGTGTGCGTGTGTGTGTGTGTGTGTGTGTGTGTGTGTGTGAAGAAGAGAATGTAGAAGGTGGAGACAAACACACTGCAATGCACTTAATGAAACAGATGCTTACAGCAGCTACAAATACAGTCATGCAGTTCTCGAAGCAGGTGTGTGTATTGTGTGTGTATTGTGTGTGTGTGTGTGTGTGAGTGCATGCTTTTTGCTGGCCATGAATGAACAGCTGTCATGGTGTCTCCTTCAGGAGGTTACAAGAGTGGCAGGAGAGCACAATACGGCCTCTGCTGTGTGTGTGTGTGTGTGTGTGTGTGTGTGTGTGTGTGTGTGTGTGTGTCACAGGCATCACAGACACCAACAGACTCTTGGGACACTATAGAGTGGGCGGGGGGTGTTATCCCTGTTCAGACACGACCCCTCAGGCACACTATAAAATCAATCACCCTGAACATCTCACTATACACACACACACACACACACACACACACACACACACACACAGCCTATAGGATGTGTCCCAGGAGGTCCCAAGTCCTTGAATGGGCCTGCAGCTGGAGAGCTGTTACAGAAGGAGATAAACACACACACACAGATAGAAGTGTGTATCCCAGAAGTCCTGCCAAAAAAGGGCTTGCAGCTGGAGAGTTTTAGCAAAACACACACACACACAAACACACACACACAGCTCATAAACTACATTTATTACATTGTAGCATGTAAGCAACTCAAAGGCACATTGAATGGTGATGTATTTTATAATATTGGATTGGTGTTTAACCAGTTAGCTGACTAGCAACTATATATATATATATATATATATATATATATATATATATATATATATATATATATATATATATATAGCTTGGGCCGTTTTCCATTGGGGTAAAATCTCATGCTACCCCGAGCA
This sequence comes from Silurus meridionalis, assembly GCF_014805685.1. Taxonomy (NCBI): domain Eukaryota; kingdom Metazoa; phylum Chordata; class Actinopteri; order Siluriformes; family Siluridae; genus Silurus; species Silurus meridionalis. The sequence goes on from NC_060908.1 coordinate 3,312,141, forward strand.
TTCTTCAAGCGTCATGAGTGACTAGCTACGTGCTAGCTCAAAAGTCTGTCTATTGTCTCAGCCGCATTTCTGGAAGTGAAACCGGCGAAACCACCTACGCAAACTTGAGCTCTCAACCCTGAGAGTGTTTAAAACCCAGCTGGTGTCCACACGTGGCTCGTCAGCTAATGACCTTGCAATCTTGGGGCCAGGCAAGGCGAGTGACACAATCTGGCCGTTAATTAACATATCGCTCGGTCCTGCAGGTCACGTAAAAAGCGCATGTGCAGCCGTATGACTTATTCATGATTCTCTCACTCTGCAGCGAGGCATCGTGAAGAAAGACGAGAAGGTAAATAGCAGCAGCGATGTTTCTCCGTGTCCTGTGCTAACCTCACCTTGAATGTGCTGCTGCCAGCTGGCTTTACATCTGCTCCTGCTTAATGCAATCCGGCTCGTTATTACCGAGCAGCAAAAACGCATATTTCCCTGCAGGTTATTGCTTCTAGCCTGTTGACCCATGTCATGTTACCCAATACGCGTTTGCAAATGGTCTACTGCACCAGCTTACCTTCTCCGGATCTGTTCGACTGAGAGCTTGCTTTTACCTTGCTTTACCTTTCTACTCAACTACATTTTGCGAAATCATTCATTACTTTTTATTCATGAGTGGATACAAACTCAGGGTCGAACGCACGCTCTGAACTTGTTTTGATTGCCGCTCGGTGGGATCTACTTAGCACGAAGATACAAGTTCAGCGTCAGTTCAACAACAAGCAGAACATTTCCAGAGGAATAAATGGTGAAGAACTCGCCACAACACCCATAGCCTTATTTCCGTGATCTTTTTTAAGTAGTTGAAAAAAAGGTTTTTGGGTCATTTTATAGATATCAATTAGTGTTTGACTCAATAATATCCCTCTATTAATAGATCGGGGTCCTGAGAGTAACATTAGAAATTTTGTAAAGGTTTCACTGATTTCCAAAAGGATTAAATCTCAGCCTCCTCGATAGGGAGGATCCACTAACTTTACTGTTTTTCACAATTAGAGAGAACTAAATCTCAATCTTGACCACATCTTGAGCATTCACTGACACACACTGGAACAATGGTTCACTTTATGAAAGTCTACTGAAACTTCATCAACCACAAGGATTCTCTGACTCACCTTGAATGGACATGGCCTCAACTGGAACAAGTCATTGAGTAAATCACTACCACACTTCAGGAATTCAACGAAGCAAACAATAATGTTTATAATTATTTTCGATGAATCTTCCATTTTCGATTGATTCCCATTAAGAATGGGACCCATTCAATGATTGAGAATTAGTTTCATCAAAATGCACAGATTAGTTTCAAAACGCAGCTTAAAACACTCAAATAAGCACGTTATAGCAACGTCTGTCAACAGCAACAAACGTATTTCTTTTGTGACATCATCAGGAAGTAATTTTTTCACAATAGAAACCTCCAACAGCATAGTTATTGAGTGGCAATTACATCAACTAGTAAACAAGGCTGCTAGCATGCTAACCTCAGGTTGTACAATTGTCATGTAATTACAAGTATTATCCAGGTTTTCTGTTTCCTACATGTAATTGTTTGCGTTATCGTGGTGTAAATCATGTAAATGTGGTGTAAATCATCTGGTAGCCATAATGTGTTTGTGCAAGGGAGTGGACTGACACACACACACACACACACACACACACACACACACACACACTCTCTAATGTAACAGACACATTTACTGTAAAATTATGTTTGCACACACTTGCTGTTTCACACAAATTGCACAAATCTTTTCCACTGGATGCTGCTGCAGTGTCTTTGTGTCTTCTGATCGCACTGTCCTATATTGTTCTTTTTGCCCTAAATGTCTCACACGTGCACTTTGTCATATCCCAGACTACATCTACACTGATCCAGATAAATTTGAAAACGACATTTTCGTCTAAAAACGCTCCACGTCTAAACTTTACTGTTTTAAAAGTTTCCCAAAAGCTGCTCATCCGCACTAAAACGTCTAAAAAGTGCAGGACGCTTCGACCTGGTCCATTTCCACCCGGCGTTATTTACTCTTTGAAACGTCACGACAATTACTATAAATGCGTCATCGTTTTCGGAAGCCTCTTTTTTTTGCAGCGTTTCGAATTTGTACCCACTTTTCGAACATTTTCGTTGACTGAAAACGCATCTCAGTGTGGACAGAAGGCCAAAACAGAGCGAAAAAATATTAGTGTGGACATGGCCGAGGTTACTTTAATGTTTTGTGTTACTTTTTAAAATGTATGTTGTCTTGTGTAGCACCTTCATCCTGGGGGAACAACGTTTTGTATCACAGTGTATACTGTGTATTAATAATTTTTTTGCCATTTCTTATCCACTATGCATTTTTGCACAACATAACTTTATCACTGCACTACTGTATATTCCACCCATATTTACTCTGTATCATACAACATTTATACTTGTACATAACATGCTCAAATAACATGATATAGTTATCTCCTGACATATATGCACAATCTTATACATATATTATTACATTCACCCTCACCCCTGTACATATGGACCTCATACACTTATTTATCACAGTGCTATTTATTGTAAATAGGCCACTTATGCACTTATGGTTAGATGCTAACTGCATTTCATTGGTTCTGTAGCTGTACCTTGCACAATGACAATAAGGTTGAATCAAACCTAATCAAAACATTCTGCTGTATATGCTTAGAAAGACAATAAAAGCCTACTTGACTTGACTTGACAGGAACCTATAATTCCTCCTTTTCTATTTTCACCAGGCTCTAAACAATGTAAACAGTGTTTATATGTAAAACGTTGCAGGGTATTCGCTTTCAAATCGCCATGTGCCGTTTATGAATGCTGTAAATAATGCGTGAAAAGGAGGCGCTGTGTATGTGAATGTGGACCGACTTGAACCCCCTGTAAGGCAGCTGGAAGCCTGCGACTTAAAAGCGCAGCGAGCTGAAATCACGCAAGCTGTGTAATAAGATTTGGAGAGCCCCGATCCGTCCGGAGGCTTCTGAGTGGTGGCTTCAAACAGAAATATTACTCCTTACACTCTGTGAAGAGGTTCTATCCTGATACTGAGAGCTGTGAGAAACCCACAGCCTCTCAAACCACCTTCAGAGGAAGCAGCAATATTTAATGCAATATCTTCTAGATTTATATGGTTTCTCCTCGCTGATTAAGATACTGTTAATCAAACTGCAGCCATAAACTTGCTGGGGTGAGTTGTAATTAGAAAGGTGGGTTTTTGTGTGTGTGTATGACTGTAATTGGATTCCTAGTCTAACAGAGATGCCGACTGTGCTCTTCCCACATATCTTCTGCTCTCAGTTCTGTTCTTACTATATGCCATTTAGTGATGGAAATTCCACCTATTTTTTTAGTGAGTCATTTGAGAGAGAGTCGACTCTTTAGGTTCCTAAAAGACTGAACATCATTAATTTTTTCTTCGTGTCAGATCACCGCCGGGCTTGAACTCCATTTCTCATTAGACACCATAGCTTTCAAACATGGCCACCCTGGACTCCAACGTCTAACACACTTGTTCACGATCTCCCTCGCACTGATTAGTCACACCTGTTTCCAATTACACACTCGCTCACAGGCACAGTTTAAAAGAACTTTGATTCAATCAGCTCACTGCAAAGTATATGCTCAGCTTCTTTCCCTCTATTTATTACCAAACTGTTGTATCCTGTTTGCTACTTTTGATCTCTGTTTTTTTTTTTTTTACTTTCTAGCCTCATTATACTATTTGTTGATCACCTGTCTATTTTGCGTGTCTACGGCTAATGAGCCTGCCTGACGATTCTGTACTTTTGCAGACGTCTTTATTAAATCTGTCAACACTTGCGTTTTGCGTATGTCCAGCATTTATTACAAGACACTTTGCCTGACTATTGCTGAAATGGTTGTGTAAAATCAATCGTAATGGTGGATATGCTGACATTTTCTGTGAAATCGTTTTTTTAAGGCTTTCATTGCCTCAATTCCAACTTTCATTGGAATCAGTCTCCAGTTTTAGCATTTTTTTAACGACATGGTACAGGGCTTTGCAGTGTCTCTATAACATGGCAAACTGTGTTTCATTTATTTATTTATTTTAGATTTACAGTAAATGTACCGAAAAATGGATAAAAAGTATGAAGTCATCACCCCGGAGTACTTAATGAACATAAAGCATAAATGCAAAGTCAAATATGAAAGCGTTTTATTTAAATAAACCAACTTATATACAAAGAAGCCAGAAATCACTTACTCTTATCAGATCGTTCATCTTGCAGGGGATTGTGAGCTGTGACAGTATTACGGGTCGTCTCTATCTCTGGGCACAAAAGACAGGAAATTAAAAGATTCAGCAGGTTTAACAATAACGTTGTCCTCAATGACCATTATCCTCTGTCTGATTACCTGAAAACTGGAAATACCTAATTACCACACAGCAGCTAATATCCTGCACTTCATTAATCCGCAGGTCAGTGTTTTCCGATGTAACCTTTCGAACGAGTCGTCACGTGTTTCCTCCTTCTCGCTTTCTGAAACAGCTCGGCCTTGTGTCAGAGAAGGTTCAGTGTGCATTCGTCTGATTCATTTCCTGCTCCGATCGGTGCTAAAGGTTCAGCAGCTATAAAAAAAGAGGGCTGGAGTCCTGAGTGTAGATATTCTGCATTTAAAATGAAAAAAAAATTGTGTCCGGAAATTGTATAGCATCTGAAATAAAGTAGAAATAACAGATAAAAAATACAAAAACAGCAAAGTTCAGTTTCCATTTCTGTTATAATGACCTCCAGTCTTCTGGGAAGACGTTCCACTAAATTTTGGATTGTGCTTCTGGAGATTTGTGCTTGTTTGAACTCACCTAAAGGTGAGGTGAGGAGGCCTGGGTTGCAGTCAGCATTCACATTCCTAAGGTCAGAGCTCTATAGCAGGACATTCAAGATCTACCTATGACTTTGTCATAGTATAACAGGTTTCTGTCTTCTAGCTCTAGTTAAAGAAATATTTAATGCTACTGCATCAAGAAACATTCTTCCAAATTTGTGGTGAGTTTGGTGATGAACCACTTAGAAAGAACCTTTAATGAGGAACTCAGTGGCAACAATAGCAAACCAACCAGACTCAAGACGTAACTCAACCTCATCTGGGTGTCCGCAAATGTCCATTTATTACAGTTCTATCATTGATGAGGTTATCCACTGTTTACTGCTGGACACTTGAATGAAAAAACTATTCATGGCAATTGTGTCTCTAAACCATTGTAGTGTTTAACCCTCCAAAGAGATCTCATGGATCTTTAGGTTGTTTATTTTGAAACATCCTCAACTGCACAAAGTGGTCTCTGGTAGTGAAGGGTCATTCATGAAGATACGTTCATATTAAATAAGTCTTTATTATGACGAGTCGTCTCAAAGAGTGATCATTTTCTTCTGGACTCCTATTGCAAAATCTCAGTAGGTTATGTACAGAAAACAGAATTGAGTTGTTTACCTACACTGAATATATAAAAACAGTGAGTCGATTAAACCCCTAAAGGTTGGGCAGCTCCATGGTAAATTGGGGACTACCAGTATAAATATATATAGGTTTCAAAATACCAAAGTAATTTTCGGGGATTCATTGCCTTATTAGCTAATGTATCACAACATATCATACACATGGTATGTCACATTTACAACCTAGCTAGTCATTTCTAGCTAGCTAACAGTTTAGATGGTGTAACAGTAGCTAGAAGCTAGAACAGTGTTGAAATCTGCTAATGACATTCCTTAATCTAACAGTCAGCTGCATAGTTTAAGGAAACTCTGCTAATGTTTATGCAAACTGTAAATGGGAGCTGTAGACTAACAGGAAGTGGAGGAAGTAGAAGAATATTTCCATGCAAATAATTGCTAAAATGGCTACCAAGGTTTTGAAATATCTCACACCTTTTCACTGTTTGGTTTTTCTTGTTTCTGACTTAATGAAAGCATGGTTTCTCAGAGTTATCAGTTCTGCACTGTCAAACACTGGGCATGTCAATTAGCAAAACACTCTCAGAGACCTGATTTAGCTGCTGCGCTAACACAAAGCAGTTGGCTCTCTGTGCGTGCTAATGTTTTTGTTTTTTTCTGTTCAAAACATGTCGAATTGGGCCAGTTCAACTTTTAAATGCATATTTTTTAAGTGTCTGTCTAACAGGTAGACTAATGGAAACTTATGGAGTGAATCAGAAATGTACAAATAAGAATTATTTTCAATTTAGAAATTGAGGTCAGTGGGGAGAAAAACAAGCAGCCTAAAAATGATACACTGTACAAAGCAACAGCACATTTCAACTGAACAAAAATTATTATGGATTATAGAAAGACCTTTGTCTCCTTTACACCACAACAATTTGCCCAACAGCTACTGTACTTGCTATTTATTTATACAGGGAGTCCCAGGAGATGTATGTAATCCAGCACCTCATCGATTGTGCCTTTGTTAGTAGATATTCATGGATGATTGTGGATGAATCTCTCACATTAACTAAGAGAACCAGCCATCAAGGTTCTTTCCCAAACTGTTGCCACAAACTTTGAGGCACACAATTGTATAGGATGTGGTAGCATTACATTTTCCATTCACCTGAACTAGGAGACCCAATCCTGTTCCAGCATGGCAAAGTCACTGTGCACAAAACCAGCTACTTGAAGATATCATTTCCAAGGGTTACAGTGGAAGCTCTCGAGTGGCCTCCTATAGAGCACTGACCTCAAACCTATTGAACATCTTTGGGATAAATGTGAATGCTGACTGCACCCCAGGCCTTCTCAACTCACCTACACCAGTACCTGACTTTTACTAACACCCTTGTGGTTGAGTGAATCTCCACAAATCTCCACAAACCCACTCCAAAATCAATCAAGAAAACATCTTCCAAGAAAAGTGGAGATTATTATAATTGGAAATGAGGCCTCAATGTGGAATGGGATGTTCAAAAACCCATCTACACTTTGTCCATATAGCAAAAAACATATAGAAAAGCATTTCCTTTACATATGGAGGCTTTTGGGACACTCTATAGTTATAGATCATATTGTGCAACTCTCACAGACATCAACAAGAAGAAATTTTAATGCTCAGAAACATCTAAACTGATGGAATTGGACTAATCGGCTCCACAAAACCTCTACAACATTTTATTTGTGTTTAATTATGAATTTAATGGCAACAGACTTGCTTGTGCTGGACAATGCAATATTAATACTGAAAATCAATTTCGAAAATCATTTCTTGAAAACAAGCCAGTAAGGTTTAATGAGCAGCTGTAATCATTTTATGGACTTGTCTGTAGAAGTGTTTATTTCATGTGCTGAGGTTGTGCTGAATTGGAATAATACAATAAGGAAAATATAAAAATAATCGATGATGTTGATGAGCAGCACATCCTGAAATGTTCTATTCGATAATTATAATGTTTTTATTCATTGACATCACAGTAAAATAAAAACTTTTATAGTTACATTTAAAGAACATTGTGGAACGTTAGAGCAGCGCTAAACAGTCATTCATTCACCAGTCTCTGTCTTTTGTAAACACCTGTCCTGACTTTCACATGGAGGTTGTTGCATCGCTCTGACGCTGGAGAACTGAAGGTAAACCTGAAATGTTCAAGTAAACCAGAGGTTGCTATATATAGCTAATGTTTGCTATATAAGATCTTGCATTACTACAGAAAAGAAAATATATTATAATGAGTTCACTAATGTACTGTCTGACTTTCTGACCAATCAGAATCAAGTGTTCAGCCACTTCTTCTTCTTCTTGTTTCGGCTTCTCCCATTAGGGGGCGCCACAGCGGATCATCCGTCTCCATACCCCCCTGTCCTCTACATCTGCCTCTTTTAACCCAACTACCTGCATGTCTTCCCTCACCACACCCTTTTTTCCTCCTTCCTGGTGGCTCCATCCTCAGCATTCTCCTACTGATATACCCCATGTCCCTCCTCTGCACATGTCCAAACCATCTCAATCTTGCCTCCCTCACCTTGTCTCCAAAACGTCCTACATGCACTGTCCTTCTAATAAACTCATTTCTAATCCTGTCCATTGTCGTCACTCCCAACCAAAACCTTAACATCTTCTGCTCTGCTTCCTCCAGCTCCACCTCCTGTCTTTTACTCAATGCCACTGTCTCTAATCCATACAACATCTCAGGTCTCACCACAGTCCTATAAACTTTCCCTTTCAGTCTCACAGATACTCTTTATCCCAAGCGTTTAGCCACTCTGTTATAAAAAAATGCAATGTATTTATTTATTTATTTGTTTATACATTTGTTTAAATTATTCAATTCGTTCATCCTCCTATTATTTGTACTTTTTTTTTTCATGTTCAGGGTTCCATAAATCACTAATGCTAATTATAAATTAATTAAGCAACAAATTAAATACATTTATATCTAATTGATACTTAATTTGATTGTTGAACGTATGTAATATTTGATGTTTTATGTAATATCTATTTATCTGTCTGTCTGTCTGTCTGTCTGTCTGTCTGTCTGTCTGTCTATTCATTTGTCACACATTTATTGTGTATTCATAATGAAAGAACAAATTCAATTGGTTGTCATTTATTCGTACTACTCTCACATTAATTTGTATTTTTTTAAAGAATATAAAATCAACAAGAACAAACAAGTATATGAACCTACAATATATACAGAATATTTTCATGGGGTTTCCATTTTTGCTCATTGTTGCGAGACTTCTTTTCCTGCAAATTCTTCATTGATTTTTCATCAAATTAACATTATGAGAGGTGAAGTGAAAAACACTGATTATCTCTTCATCATGGCACCTGTTAGTGGGGTGGGATTTATTAGACAGCAAATAAACATTTTGTCTTCAACATTGATGTGTTAGAAGCAGGAAAAATGGACAGGCGTAAGGATTTGAGCGAGTTGAGAATCACAATGGCAAAAATGTGATGTCTAGACAACTGGGTCAGATCATCTCCAAAACTGCAGCTTTTATGGGCTGTTCCCCATCTGCAGTGGTCAGTATCAAAATTGGTCCAAGGATGGAACAGTGGTGAACCAGTAACAGGGTCCTGGGAGCGAAGGCTGATCTGTGTGGTCCAACAGACGAGCTCCTGTAGCTCAAATCGTTGAAGAAGTTCATGCTGTTAATGTTAGACGGATCAGAACTGTTTTGGCAGCAAAAGGGGACCAACACAATATTAGGAAGATGGTTATATGTTATGCCTGATTGGGGTAAACGGGTGAACAAATAGGAATAAAGAATTCAGCACCACTAGCAAAAACATTTAGCTATAAAATTTGGGGCGGAGCTTCTTGTGAGCGATTAAAAAAAGGGTCCAGCTCAGTGGTTAAAACAAATTATGCAGATTTTATTCGGGTCTAATGGAGGGTACGGCCTTACTTTTTTGTAATTCAGTTGCATGAATGAATTTCCAGTGAAATCCCCCCCTCATGGCTTCTGAATACTAACCTGGCTGCATCTCTACACTTAATGCTGAACGTGAGCTCTAGGCGTGTTCGAAGGTAATCTCCATGCCTGTCGAGATAAAGTAAAAGGTTGCTCGTTCGTGTGAAGAGTGAGCCACGTGGACGACATGTTACCTGAGCCATGAAAATTCATTAGGCGTTTTTTTCTGGCACAGCAATCAGATCTGCTGCTTAAAACCCAATCAATGACACCGAGTCCAGTTAAGGACCCCGGCAGCCAATTAACCTGCAGCAGCTATTCATACGGAGCGCACAGCATTCAGGGAAAAATGAGCATAAAGTGCACAATATAGGGCTGTAGGGCAACATTGCCCCCTATGGGCTAAGGTGTAGAATCTATCTATCTATCTATCTATCTATCTATCTATCTATCTATCTATCTATCTATCTATCTATCTATCTATCTATCTATCTATCTATCTATCTATCTATCCATCTATCCATCTATTTGTCTGTCTTTATTTTTCGTTTTATGTATCTACCAATCAGTTTATCCTTATGTCTGTCCTTTCTTCAGTAAGAATTATTAACACTAAATTGTAACTTTCTTTCTTTTTTTCTTTCTTTCTTTTTTTCTGTTTCTATGCACCTACCTATCAGTTTATCCTTCTTTCTTTCATTGTTAAAGAAATCATGAACGAAAGAAAGAATGCATCACTGTCTGTCTACATATGTAATATTTGATTTTTTTTATGTAATATCTATCTATCTATCTATCTATCTATCTATCTATCTATCTATCTATCTATCTATCTGTCTGTCTGTCTGTCTGTCTGTCTGTCTGTCTGTCTGTCTGTCTGTCTGTCTGTCTGTCTGTCTGTCTGTCTGTCTGTCTAACCTTCTTTCTTAAGTAGGGATCATGACCACTTAATTGTAATTGGCTTTCTTTCTTTCTGACACATTCCACAGTATCAACTATCAAATGACTATAAATACGCAATCAATAAAAAGACATAAATCATTATCAGAGTATCTGTTTGGCCTGAGAGCAAACCACAAGATTTCAGGGTGAGAACAGTAACAGTGCAATATAAAAGAAATAAAACACTTTGCGACATTAGGAAAACAGTGGATTTGGGGGTCCACAATTTCGACATATCTATATAATATGGGTTTTTTTAAAGATGGAAAAAAGTATGTATTAGTTCACAAGAATTCTTGGTAATAAAGAACTGAGAGAAATTCAAAAGAAAATATACTACGGGGCCACATCACTGTCTAGACTCACTGACCCAGTTCTGTTTGACTGACAGCTTGTATGCCAAAGGTGAATGCTACTAGGTGTGTGTGTGTGTGTGTGTGTGTGTGTGTGTGTGTGTGTGTGTGTGTGTGTGTGTGTGTGTGTGTGAGATCCGACCATCCCGAAAGAGGGCCGGTCTACAAGCTCTCTGTCTCCAGCTGTGGAAAAAATGTGTTCAACTACACAGGGATTTTACACACACACACACACACACACACACACACACACACACACACACACCCCATGCGTAGGCGATGTGTAGGCAAACGAAATCTCAGCTATTTTGTCGATGTGTGTCTTGACTTGTAAAGTTTCCACTGTGCCAGGTCAGTGTGTGTGTGTGTGTGTGTGTGTGAGGCTACCAGCTAAGAGCTATTTTATGTTTGTTAGAGTGTGTTTACCCCAAACCTTGGGGTGAAACAGGGTCATCCAACAATCACAGTGTCTAATACCATGCTGTACTTTTTATCCCTTTAAAGTTACATGTAATGACGCACAATGTCCCGAAACGTCAACAGCATCGAATCGTCGATCACATGATCGAATAGCATTAATAGCAGTGTAGCGCTACAGAAATATGTAAACTAACAAAGATCCATGTGCTTGCTGTTAATTAGAACATTATAACAAATACGGACAGATTGTTTTCCCCGGGGCAAAACATTTTCATACTGAAAATCAATTGATTTCTGAAATCAAGCCAGATACGATTCAGCAGTATTACTCATTTCATGGACCTGCCTGTAGGAGAGCGGTCCGTGTACTGTATGTTCCTTCATATGTTTTTTGTTTTAAAAATGATGAAATGATCTTTAAAATGTAAAATATTTCGAATTCAACTCAAGTTTCTTGCCATTTTATTGTGTATATGTTTGAGTTATTTGGGTTTGCGGGACTCTTGAACAATCTGGATGAGGTATTTAAGAGACTTGCTCTCTTAAATTATTTACGTTTACACTGGGGGTGCAACTGGATCGCAGAAGATCCGTGATACTTGTGGATCACGACTCACAGTTTCATTGATCATGTTTTTAACTTCCGGATTAATCGCATTCAAATCGCATAGGAGCGTTTCCTTGTTTTACCTTTTTTTGTAATAAATGAAAGGCAAATTGTATTTGTCTCCTCCCCTTTTTATGCTAATCTGAATGAAAATTTTAAAAAATTATCCGATCCGTGACGCAAAAAACGTATTTTGTTCCGAACCACGAGTTCTGTAAATTCGTCGCTCCACTAGTTTACACACCGGCACCTTCAAAATGCTCCCAGAATTCCTGTCACTTCTGGAATATGACCTGGAAGTCTTCTCTGTCATTTGCAATGGATCTCTGCAATGGTGTCAAAACGGCGATCTTTGATCCTCATCTTCAGGAAGAGGTCGAAGGATGAGACAAATCTGACAAGTGGAGTAAGTGCAGAACTCAGATCATGTGGATTGTTTTCCGATGATCATCATGCACAAGTTACCTAATGGTTTTGACATTTTCGGGGGGGTTGCGCTCGTCAAAGATCTTACAGGTTTTTCCACTCTTGAAGCGCACGTGCCACTCGAAACACCTCGAGCGATTTATTGCAGCATCGCAGTATATCAGACGTCTCTGTGGCAGATTTGCCCAGTTTCACACAGAATTTCGAATTTGCACTTTGTTCTAACTTTGTCCATGATGAAATCGCAGACGTGGTAATGCACAAGTTCTGAGAATCACCGTTAGTCTACAAACTTTTTTATATATCACCTCGTAACTGATCAAATGTCAGCGCAGAATCCATCAGTGGCTTCATTCAACATTCTGACTTCGTTTTAAGAGCTTTAAATGGATCAATACATGCTTTCCAAAAGCAAGAGACTGATAAGAAATGGTCCCAAACATCTTTGGTGCTCATCCTACAAAATAATGCTGCATACAAAAAAAATCTCTATACACTCGTTGCAGAACAACGCCGTCCCAGTAACAGTGCAATATAAAAGAAATAAAACACTTTGCGACATTAGGAAAACAGTGGATTTGGGGGTCCACAATTTCGACATATCTATATAATATGGGTTTTTTTAAAGATGGAAAAAAGTATGTATTAGTTCACAAGAATTCTTGGTAATAAAGAACTGAGAGAAATTCAAAAGAAAATATACTACGGGGCCACATCACTGTCTAGACTCACTGACCCAGTTCTGTTTGACTGACAGCTTGTATGCCAAAGGTGAATGCTACTAGGTGTGTGTGTGTGTGTGTGTGTGTGTGTGTGTGTGTGTGTGTGTGTGTGTGTGTGATCCGACCATCCCGAAAGAGGGCCGGTCTACAAGCTCTCTGTCTCCAGCTGTGGAAAAAATGTGTTCAACTACACAGGGATTTTACACACACACACACACACACACACACACACACACACACACACACACCCCATGCGTAGGCGATGTGTAGGCAAACGAAATCTCAGCTATTTTGTCGATGTGTGTCTTGACTTGTAAAGTTTCCACTGTGCCAGGTCAGTGTGTGTGTGTGTGTGTGTGTGTGTGTGTGTGTGTGTGTGTGAGGCTACCAGCTAAGAGCTATTTTATGTTTGTTAGAGTGTGTTTACCCCAAACCTTGGGGTGAAACAGGGTCATCCAACAATCACAGTGTCTAATACCATGCTGTACTTTTTATCCCTTTAAAGTTACACGTAATGACGCACAATGTCCCGGAGCGTCAACAGCATCGAATCGTCGATCACATGATCGAATAGCATTAATAGCAGTGTAGCGCTACAGAAATATGTAAACTAACAAAGATCCATGTGCTTGCTGTTAATTAGAACATTATAACAAATACGGACAGATTGTTTTCCCCGGGGCAAAACATTTTCATACTGAAAATCAATTGATTTCTGAAATCAAGCCAGATACGATTCAGCAGTATTACTCATTTCATGGACCTGCCTGTAGGAGAGCGGTCCGTGTACTGTATGTTCCTTCATATGTTTTTTGTTTTAAAAATGATGAAATGATCTTTAAAATGTAAAATATTTCGAATTCAACTCAAGTTTCTTGCCATTTTATTGTGTATATGTTTGAGTTATTTGGGTTTATGGGACTCTTGAACAATCTGGATGAGGTATTTAAGAGACTTGCTCTCTTAAATTATTTACGTTACACTGGGGTGCAACTGGATCGCAGAAGATCCGTGATACTTGTGGATCACGACTCACAGTTTCATTGATCATGTTTTTAACTTCCGGATTAATCGCATTCAAATCGCATAGGAGCGTTTCCTTGTTTTACCTTTTTTTGTAATAAATGAAAGGCAAATTGTATTTGTCTCCTCCCCTTTTTATGCTAATCTGAATAAAAATTTTAAAAAATTATCCGATCCGTGACGCAAAAAACGTATTTTGTTCCGAACCACGAGTTCTATAAATTTGTCGCTCCACTAGTTTACACACCGGCACCTTCAAAATGCTCCCAGAATTCCTGTCACTTCTGGAATATGACCTGGAAGTCTTCTCTGTCATTTGCAATGGATCTCTGCAATGGTGTCAAAACGGCGATCTTTGATCCTCATCTTCAGGAAGAGGTCGAAGGATGAGACAAATCTGACAAGTGGAGTAAGTGCAGAACTCAGATCATGTGGATTGTTTTCCGATGATCATCATGCACTAGTTACCTAATGGTTTTGACATTTTCGGGGGGGTTGCGCTCGTCAAAGGTCTTCCAGTTTTTCCACTCTTGAAGCGCACGTGCCACTCGAAAAACCTCGAGCGATTTATTGCAGCATCGCAGTATGTCAGACGTGTCTGTGGCAGATTTGCCCAGTTTCACACAGAATTTCGAATTTGCACTTTGTTCTAACTTTGTCCATGATGAAATCGCAGACGTGGTAATGCACAAGTTCTGAGAATCACCGTTAGTCTACAAACTTTTTTATATATCACCTCGTAACTGATCAAATGTCAGCGCAGGAATCCATCAGTGGCTTCATTCAACATTCTGACTTCGTTTTAAGAGCTTTAAATGGATCAATACATGCTTTCCAAAAGCAAGAGACTGATAAGAAATGGTCCCAAACATCTTTGGTGCTCATCCTACAAAATAATGCTGCATACAAAAAAAATCTCTATACACTCGTTGCAGAACAACGCCGTCCCCACACCCCACCCTGCCCCATGTTCTAATAGATTGTCGGTGATCTCTGAATTTGTTGCTCTGGTTTGTATTATAATATTTATTATTTGAACAAATGGCTTTAGAGTGGACATTTCTGCCTCAGAAAAGACCACCAATGAAATTCGATTTTACGTCCAGGTTTGGATGTAATAATTGGACGACTAAACTCTGTGTGATTAAACGCATAGAAGAAATATATAAACAACTAATTTTCTCTATTGTGTGGCTCAGAAACAATAAAAAAACTTTGATCTGAAACACAAAGGAAGAAAAAACACATGGGGTCATGATGTTCTAGGAAAATAAAGCAACGGCACGTTCCTGAGATGCGACCCCACTCTGCTAGATGTCCCTCTTAACACTGCGAAGTTGATTATTTTCCTAGAACAACACACCAGTCTGTGTTACCATGACGATTTGCCAATTATTACAGTGGGATACTGTTTATCCGTTTGTAGTCACATTTAATTACGGTGAAATGGGCATGCTATTTACAAGCCATCTCTCTGTTATATACAGAAAAGAATGAACTAAATCAAATAAAGAAAGCAATTAAATAAAAGGAGAAAACGAAAGAAAGAAAAATTGTATGTAAAAAAGAATTCTCGTAACCTATTAAAGGGAACGGGGAAAAAAGAAAGGAAGCACAAGCACCATCAATTAAATGCTTTGGTTGAGGCCATTGCAAATATCACTCATAATTTCCCAGCAGACCCCCTTCACCCTTACACACACACACACACACACACACACACACACACCCTGGAGGGCACCACAGTGTTTGCTCAAACACTTCACCCTTAATAGAAAAGCAAGTGGACCTGAATCGCCATGGATACGGAGGAAAAGGTGAAAGTGTGAAGAATAACAACAGCTGGAAATACAGACAGCTCACAGACATGACCACATGCATCTACTTATCCAGAGCAATTTACATGTATAACATTCAACTGAGCAGCTATGGGGTTAAGGGCCTTGCTCAGGGGCCAAACAGTGGCAACTTGGTGTGGCTGGGATTTGAACTCACGACCTTCAGATCCAAAGTCCAATGCCTTAACCACCAAGCTTCCCCCTTCCATGACCCACACAGAGGAGAGGATGAGTGCGGTGCAGTATGAGTACCTTGCTGCGGTGTGAGAATGTCGTGTTGCTGCCCTCTATTGGACAGATAGGGAACTGCAACGTCCCATCACAACTGCCATCATGTACTAGATTAAATATAGTAATTCCCTGCTCAAATATGACTCCAGGATCAGTGAAACTCCCTCTGTACATTTCCATTTGAGTAAAAGTCAAAAAAGTTCTGAATTTCGAATAGATTTTATAATCTCCATTCAAAAAAGTTGTGACACTGTAAAAATGTAAAAATCTAACCGAATGCAACAATTTGCAAATCTTGTAAATCACAATCAAACAAAAACAACATAGTTGTTAACATAGCTGCAGCAGGCCTTCAAAAAGCTGGGACAAGACCATGTTTACCACTGTGTAGCATCACCTCTTCTGTCCATATACATCTGGGAGCTGAGGAGACCAGTTGCTGAAGTTTTGGGAGAGGAAAGTTGTCCCATATGTGCCTGATACAGGATTCCATTGGTTCAACAGTGTCAGTGTCCTTTGTTGTATTTTTTATATCATGACGCTCCAAATGGTTAAAAATGATGAAAGGTCTAGACTGCAGTCAGATCAGTTCAGCACCCAGATTTTTCTACTACAAAGTTGGTCCCTCTCTTCTTTAGTCCAGAGGATGTGATGTTCATGGTCTCCAAAAAGGAATTAAAATCTCGACTTCAACCACAGAACAGTTTTCCACTTTGCCTCAGTACATTTTAAATGAGCTTTGGCCCAGAGAGGGTGGGGGCATTT
This sequence comes from Silurus meridionalis, assembly GCF_014805685.1. Classification (NCBI taxonomy): domain Eukaryota; kingdom Metazoa; phylum Chordata; class Actinopteri; order Siluriformes; family Siluridae; genus Silurus; species Silurus meridionalis. The sequence goes on from NC_060908.1 coordinate 3,328,897, forward strand.
CGGGATCATGTTCACGCATACCTTCTTTTTTTGCATGATAAAGATTTTACCCACATTTGTGAATGAAATGTCAAACTGTGTTCAGAACAATGATTTCTGGAGGTGTTAATGAGCCCATGCAGGGTGATTTCCATTGCAGAATCATGACGGTTTTAAATGCAGTGCACAGAGATTTTTCCAGATTCTTCGAAACTTTCGATGATATTATACACTGTAAATTATGAGAACTGTCCTTCTGGAATTGTACCTCTGCCCATCTTAATTTCTGAAAGATCATTTTACTGACCTGTTGTCAATTATCCTCATTAGTTGCAAAATGTTTCTCCAAGTGTTTTAATAAATTGACCTTATTTTTTTTCCTAAAATGGTACGTTTCCTCAGTTTAAACATTTGATGTGTTTTCTATGTTCTATTATGAATATAATATGGGTTTATACGAATACTGAATCATTGCATTCTGTTTTTATAAACATTTTACACAATGTTCCAACTTTTTGGTTGTGGGATCTGCAAGAACTTTATGTAAATAATGGATGCAATTCTCCTGCACATCAGACCTTTATATAGAGAGGTTTCTATAGTTACAGACAAACATACAGGACCATTAGCTTGTGTTCTTGCTACAGCTTCTCATTTTATTCATGTTTTTACTACTGAGGAACGGCATGTTCTTCTGAAATGTAGTGGAGGAAAAAGATATTACACACTCAGATTGTAGTGTAGTGAACATTTTTCTGACATGAAAATGCTCTGATGAAATTCAGATACATGAAAAATGGACTTATGTAGCGCAATAAAGTAAAAAGCCTTCCTTCTACCACTGCTTATTGGTGTGTGTTTCCGATTCAGTTGTTGCGCTACGGAAATCAGGATGCGGTTTACTGACAATTTGTTCAATAGAGCAGGAAAAAACAAGAGAGAGAGAGAGCGAGAGAGAGAGAGACAGAGAGAGAGAGATGCACCAACATCATCTCATAAATAACTGTGTACATGATCTTCTGTAGCAGTAATACAGCAAATACCACAAGAAATTAAAATGCAAAAGTAGAAATGGTTCATGCAAAATCTTAACAATTGTTTTAAACTGTTTTGGCCGTCCTTTCTTCACTAAATCCAGCTTTTCTTGAAAAGTCCATCTTGTAAATGTATCTACGGCCAAATCAATTTCTTCTATCAAATCCACATGAATATATTTGAGCTTGTGAAGTTTGCTACAGCTGCGGGTTGTGCTACAGTGCGCTCGCTGGCCATCCAGTCAAAGATGTGAAAATGCTGACATCATTAGGCACCTTCTAGGTGGCCCCGGAATGAGCAAGTCGAAATCTGATTGGTTAACTAGCTTTCTATTCATTCATTTTCCTCTCATTTGTTTGTTACAAGGCTAAAAGACCTGAAAGAACATCCATCACAGTTGGCTGAGTTTGACTCGTTCTCTCTACCCTTCTTTTCTTCCCTTTTACAGTAAATGCTTTTACACTGTATGAGCATCTGGACCCGATTCGGATCGATTTGTTCAGTCCATGCTGACGTTCAAGAAACTCTAGAAGCTTGCTGCTGTTTCTGTATAACTCGGATTTCTGCCATCGTTTGTGCTTCACAGCCGGAGACGTCGATTCGGATTATTTGCCAGTCAAACGTAAACGGCAGCTTAAACAGCTGGGAAAATAGACGTGGGATCTGCGTGGCACGCTGTACATCACTGCAGCTGATGCTACACTTCAACACTAAACACTTCAACATGCATTAATGGAGTTTTTACACAGTGCTTCTGTGGTCTGAGTTCTCCGAGCCGGGTGATTTATTCTCCATTACAGCGTTTCTGACTGGAGTTTCTGTTTATATTAACACATTTAGAGAAGTGTTTTATTACACGATTGTGTTTGTGTAAATAGAAAGTATATAAGAAAGAAAAAAAGAAAGAAAAAAAAAGAAAGATTATTTGCAGTTTATCTTTTTCTGGTATACTTGTATATGGATGAAGAAATAATTTTAAAAAGGTCATATAAAGATATTGTTTGTTACCAATAATAGACAAATGGATGGATGGATGGATGGATGGATGGATGGATGGATAGAAGGATTATTTATAGTTATTTCTTTTTGCTAAAGTATATAAGAAATAAAGAAATAAACAATAAAAGAAAGAAAGAAAGAAAAGAAAGAAAGAAAGAAAGAAAGAAAGAAAGAAAGAAAGAACGAAAGAAAGAAAAAAAGACTATTTAAAGACATTCTGTTGGTTAACAATACCAGATGGATGAATGAATGGAAGGATAGATGAATAAAAGAATTAATGGATAGATGGGTGCATGAATTAAGATGAATAGATGAATGGATGTATGAATTTAGATGGATGGATGGATGGATGGATGGATGGATGGATGGATGGATGGATGGATGGATGGATGGATGGATGGATGGATGGATGGATGGATGGTCGGATGGATGGATGGATGGATGGATCGATGGATGGATGGATGGATGGATGGATGGATGGATGGATGGATGGATGGATGGATGGATGGATGGATGGATGGATGGATGGATTGATGGAGATGGATGGATGGGTGAATCGAAGAATGAATCAATAGATGAATCAATGGATAGATATTGAGATGTATCAATTATTCCTTGTGCTAATGTACAGTATATAAGAAAAAGAAAGAAAGCAAGAAAGAAAGAAGGAAAGAAAGTTGTAGATAATTTTTTTCTTTCTACAGGAACAGCTCATTCACAGCTGCATCTCAGCTACAGACATAATCCAACACTGAAAACAAACACATCAAAAACGTTTAGATAAAAGTCCATAGATAAAAGTTCAGGTAACATATTTGGAACGAGTCTCCATTATCAGAGCTGTGCCTCTTCCAGTTACTTTCTAACATGAAAGGCTGCGTTTTTTGTTTTCTCCAAGTATGAAAGAATGAGCAAGTGTTTACAGCTGCTACAACATAAGTGAGAATAGGAAATAAATTGTTTTCGCAAGATATTCAACATCACCAAATGTAACGATAAATGGTTAAAAATCATGTGTCATTGATCAATCAGTGTATGTAGGAGAAATAAAATGTATAGGAGGATAGAACACTTTATGCCTGCTGTTGTAGGACATTAAAAAAAAGGTGTAAAAAAAGGCATAAGAGGTTCAAATAACTCGTAAAACTGATGTATTTCTTACGCACTGAGACACGTCAAAGCACTAAAACTGTGTTCTGATCTTTCCGGAGTTGGGAAGCTCCGGCATCATCGCACTGGCAGGTCATTAGTGTAGACGTCTCGCAATGGCGTCTCAGAAACTGGGTTTTCTGTGCTCATGTTTCTGTCACAGAATTGCTTAATAAATCATCACGGGGGAAAGGGCCAGTGTGATGCTGAAAACCGCAGAACAAACCCTTGAGTGAACGTGACACAAACCACAAGTCAGCTTTTAGAGTTTAGCATGTGTGCTAGCGGCTCGGGGAGTGAGGCGGTGTTTGTATGTGTGTGTGATTTTGTGTTAGCTGTGCAGTGGAGTTTGTCGAATCGCATCGACCCCCTGCAGGATGTCACTCGGCTCACAGATCCCAAATTTGCTGAGTCAAAGGCATCCATGAGACGGCAAGCACAG
>NC_060908.1:3335000-3470000 GCF_014805685.1 Silurus meridionalis
TTAGCTAAGCTATTAGCAAAACTCTCCACTTTTTGCACCAACGTGGAAGAATTACATCTTTCAAAGTGGCCTACAAATGCTCCTCTAATATCCAGCTAACTAAAGTAATAATGAATAATTATTCATTGTATTAAAAATCCTCTCAGAAAATGTAGCACCTGTTAGCAAGCTAGCTAACCTACTGCAAGTAATGGAGATCAGGAACCGTTCTAAACAAGGCTAAGAAGCTGAAAAGGCCTGTCTGGCTTGTTACAATAAAATATTAAAGATTATTAACATTTTTAAACAGACCCAAAAGTCCCTAAATATTAGCTTATGCTAGTCAGCTAGCTTTGGAAACTAGAGAATCTTTTTAGAAAGCCGATCATGTTATTCAGATAGCATGTTATCTTAAATAGAAAATATTATGGACTGAGATTTCTATCAAAAAGCCTGTCATGCTAGCTTATGCGATTCAGCTAGCTGACTGATTTGTAAATTCCCACAAGAAGCATCTCATTTCAGCGACTCGTTAGCAAAGCTATTAGCGGAACTCTCAATCTTTCGCACCGATGTGGAAGATTTACATCTTTCTAAGTGGTTTACAAATGCTGTCCTGAAACTAGTAAACTAGTTAAATAAAGAATATTTACTCGTAGTATTTAAAATCTCTCTGAAAACTTTTATTCTGTTAGCCAATATTTATGATTATGAGTGAGATTTCTTTTAGGAAGTCTGTCACGCTAGCTCAGGTGATCCAGCTTGCTAATTAGTAAAAAATAAATAAATAAATAAAAGTAGAACGCCTTTATCTTAATTCATCCACCCATCTATCCCATTTATCTTAATTCATCCACCCATCTATCCATTCATTCCTTTATGAATGTCTTTAAATAGTCTTTCTCTCTCTCAGAAAGCTTTCAGAGAGCCTCACAGAATATTTTGTCTACACTTCCTAGCATTAGCAGGGATCAATAATAACAGAAATGAACATGACGTCTCTGAGGTTAGCACATGTCTAGCACATACAGTGAGGGGTTTCCTGCTACAGCGTAGCCCGTTGAGCGATTTCTGTTTGTGGATTTACTAAAACACGTATGTTATTTATTCACTAATTAGCCAAGCCTGGTAAAGGAAAGCGTGAATGGCTGGAATTCAGACGGGAAACGCTGCGGCCGCACCCAGTTCAGCTCTCCCTCATAGACAGGGCCGAAATGGTCCTGCTTCCTGTTTCGCTCCATATGCTAGACTTTTCCTTTTCTGAAGCACTTGTAGGTGCATTTTAAAAGTCTAAAATCATTCCTTGTTATTAACTGCGCAAACAGGAGCCATGGGAAATGCACAAGTTCTTTACCTCTGAGGTAAAGCAGGAACAGTGGAGCGTGTGTAATGGATGCAAAGCTAATTGAGCACCGAGAGACAAAACGAGCGATATCTGAGTGCTGAGACGAGCATCTCTTCTTGATTAATTGAAGCCTGTGCTTCTTCATACTGTAACATGTGGAAGTTGTTCGGGTTTTAACAACAGTGCTGTAATGAAAGTCGGCTGTTCCGCGTATTTAATTACTCACTCAGCACGTAAAAGTAAAACCTTATGTGCTGCCTCCATTTACAATTATATAAACAAGGAAGTGAAAGAGTGGAGACATATATCCAGCTTTTCTTATCGTGGTACATTCAATGATGATTCTAGATGATGTTTAATGTCCAGTGGAAAGCCAGCAAAAAAACATCTGTATAGGTCCTCGAAACTCCACTACACAGAATTTATAATGTAAATAAATCAATTATTATTTTTTATTTAAACAATAACCTTTTTTATATATATTTTTTTAATATAACTTTATATTAAAAATATATTTGTTCATATTTTTTAAGCTTATTATTAATAAACAAGTTCAATTACATTTTAAATATTTAGAAACATGAACAATGAAACTTCTTATTTCGGGTAATATTTTCTTTCGCCGCTAGATGGTGGTAAAACTCACCTTGTTGATTTTCTCTGAAGAAAACGTGCTTCAATGAATGGACTGTAAAATAAACACTGCTGAAGTGAGGCAGAATGTCAAAGTAGTACAGACACAGGGTTAAATACTCTAAATGAATAAATGAATGTCTTCATGGCCTTTTTCATGGTTAAGGTTTTGGGGTTACTGATCGCAAGTTCAGGGTTGTCAAGCCCCGATTTTGCCAAGCAGCCACTTTTGGGCCCTTAAGCAAGGCCCTTGACCCTTTGTGCTCCAGGGGTGCTATATCGTGGCTGACCGTACACTCAGACCACAGGTTCTAAACAAGCTGGGATATGCGAAGGAAAGAATTTCACTGTGCTATAATGTATATGTTAAGGCTACTTTATTCTATTTTCTTTTCGCCTCTAATACATGAATTGCCGTTTGCAATACTTTCTATACCTTAGAAACACTATACACGGTTCTCGTAAATAAGTTCTGCTTCTAAAAGAAGTTGTAATCCATGTTGTCCAGCTTCACTGACAGTGAGGGAATCTATGAATAAATCCAGAAGTGTATAAAGAGGGAGATCTGTCCGAATGCTCGCTGTGGATGTGAGTCTCTCTACACATGGAACTACAATTCATTTATAGGGTCCCCTAGCACATGATGTCATCGGTGTGCGCTAGCCGTGTCCCGATCTGCTCGAAAATTCCCTCCAGACACAAATAGCTGGATCCCTTACAGAAAATCTGTTTTCAGTTTCGCTGTGTTTCAGTTGCTTACTGTGTGTTTACGGGCTCTGAAAACGGGTTCAGCTGCACCGTTTCAATGTGTTCAGTATATAAACAATGCTGATTGATTAAAAAAACTGTAAGGCTGAGTAAAAAACTTTGGCCTCCAAAAAGCTGACTGATGAATCTCGAGGCGCACAATGATGACATCACATGATGGAGAATGATGATCAAGAATGCAGCCTCAGGAAATCATGCAATGTGGATCCAGGATCAGTTTAACGTGGGATGTGTTCCCATTTAAGCTTCCTGATTAATTAAAGAGAAAAACACTCAGACAGACAGTGTGTGTGTGTGTGTGTGTGTGTGTGTGTGTGTGTGTGTGTGTGTGTGTGTGTGTGTATGTGTGTGTGTGTGTGTGAGAGAGAGAGAGAGAGAGAGAGAGAGAGAGAGAGAGATGGACACAATGAAAGATAGAGGAAGAGATGGAGACAGATAGAGCAGATAGAGAGAAAGACACACAGAGAGAGAAAGTGTGAGGAAAGAGATAGACAGTGAGACAGAAACTCGATGTACAGACTGGTAGAGAAGCAGAGAGTGAGAGGCAAGAGGCAAAGCCAGAAAGAGAATTAGAGGCAAAAAAACAGACAGAAAGATAGACAAGATGTGAGAGAGAGAGAGAGGAGAGAGAGAGAGAGAGAGAGAGAGAGAGAGAGAGAGAGAGAGAGAGAGGAGAGAGAGAGAGAGAGAGAGAGAGAGAGAGAGAGAGAGAGAGAGAGAGAGAGAGAGAGAGTTAATAGAATACATAGAATACAGAAACTGATAGAGACTCAAAGCACTTTTGTATCTGCTAAATGCTATAAATGTAAATGAAACTGTATTGTCATCTGAACACTTCTTAAAAGTCAAACAAACAAACGAATAAATTAATGCATTAATAAACAAACAATCAAATAAATAAATAGCATTGTGTTTAAAGTTACTGTATCAGGGTTGTGTCGGTGTATCAGTGTTGTGTTGGTGTTGTGCCGGGGTATTAGTGTTGTGTAGGTGTTGTGCCAGGGTATTGGTGTTGTGTAGGTGTTGTGTTGGTATATCAGTGTTGTGTTGGGGTATTAGTGTTGTGTAGGTGTTGTGCCAGGGTATTGGTGTTGTGTAGGTGTTGTGTTGGTATATCAGTGTTGTGTTGGGGTATTAGTGTTGTGTTGGTGTATCAGTGTTGTGTTGGTGTTGTGCCAGGGTATTAGTGTTGTGTTAGTGTTGTGCCAGGGTATTGGTGTTGTGTAGGTGTTGTGTTGGTATATCAGTGTTGTGTTGGGATATTAGTGTTGTGTTGGTGTTGTGTATGTGTTGTGCTGGGGTATTAGTGTTGTGTTGGTGTTGTGTATGTGTTGTGCTGGGGTATTAGTGTTGTGTTGGTGTTGTGGTGGGCTATTAGTGTTGTGTTGGTGTATCAGTGCTGTGTTGGTGTTGTGCTGGGGTATTAGTGTTGTGTTGGTGTTGTGCTGGGGTATCAATGCTGTGTTGGTGTTGTGCTGAGGTATTAGTGTTGTGTTGGTGTTGTGGTGGGGTATTAGTGTTGTGTTGGTGTATCAGTGCTGTGTTGGTGTTGTGCTGAGGTATTAGTGTTGTGTTGGTGTATCAGTGCTGTGTTGGTGTTGTGCTGAGGTATTAGTGTTGTGTTGGTGTTGTGGTGGGGTATCAGTTTTGTGCTGGGGTATCAGTTTTGTGTTGGTGTTGTGGTGGGGTATCAGTTTTGTGCTGGGGTATCAGTTTTGTGTTGGTGTTGTGCTGGGGTATCAGTTTTGTGCTGGTGTATTAGTGTGGCTTCAGCCCCTCGGAACTCTTGCCGCTCGCTCTGTCACTCTGCTGCTGTATTTAAAGCCCCGCGGTGCCGCTGATGTCTCGCGCCCTCCTCTAAAAAGCCCTGCGGGGGCACGAGATGCTTCAATCAGATTATTGGTCTGGATGGGGAGTGTGTGGAGGTGGCGGGGCTTTAGAGGGGCTTCGGGGTGGGAAAGGGGTGAGGGCAGAGGGGAGGGAGGGGAGGGAAGGTAAGAGTCCTGGTGATGCTACTTTTCTTCATTCACTTCTCTGGAGCGGAGAAACGCAGCAGCACGAGACGCGGAGCTTCGGCGCGCGGGTTGGACGCGGTTTGGACTCGGACCTGTTGCACATTTTGTTTTTTTTTGTTTTTTTTTTCTTTCGTATGCAAACCGATTGCAAGGACTTGTGGTTGTGGACTGTTCGGTTGTCGGTTCCGTTTCATGAAGTTCGGATAAAGTGTAAAGAACAAAAAAACAAAAACAGAGTAAAGAGGAATAAATACGGCGCGCGCCATTGAGAAGGTGAAAGAAGTTTACAAGCATGGACGACACGCATCGCACCGCGCACCGTATCCCTGTCATCCCGGAGCCCTGAGAGCGCACACGAGCGGGATAAGAAGCCGGGGGTGAAGCCCAGGCGGAGCCGCGATGGTGCTGACGCGGTGCGCGTTCGTGCGCGCGTGCCTCGCTCTGCTCCTGCAGGCCAGTCAGTGGAGCGCGAGGGAGAGCTCGAGCTGCGACCTCAACAGGAAGGTAACACAAGTTGTTTTAATTTCCAGGACAGAAAAAACACAAGAAGTGTATTTTATATGCATTTTTATATACACCAATAATACAGTTTTTTTTGCATGAAGCACCAAGTCTGATGTTGCTGTTGGCATCAATTAATGCATTTGGAAGTCTGATGTCATGCAATGCAGAAGTTACCACAACAACTTTTGAACACATCAAATAAATACAAATAAAATGCATTTTTTATCAGTTCAGATCAAACCAGGTGATTGCATTATTGCAGCTTAATGAAATAAAGATGTCCAGTGGAGTTCATGAATTTCTGCTGTTCAGAGACGTGTATTGCATGAAACGACATATTAACCGCCCATTAGGGCAATTAACGACTTTTCCAATAAACATGTGAGAAATGTGTTAGTTCCTATATTTGGGAGTGTTTTTCTACATTGTGCATGCAGGTGCAATCAATTACAATTAGTCTGTTAATGTCTCATGTCTCAGTTGTGTAATAATGTCGCATCTTTCTTTCTTTCTTTCTTTCTTTCTTTCTTTCTTTCTTTCTTTCTCGATGCAACAGGTAAAGACATTGTTAACAACACTTCTTGTCACATTTTATAATCTTTTTTGTCTTGTCATATTACCTTTCTATCTATCTTTCTTTTTTTATTGTCATCTTTTTTTCTTAATTTTTTATATAACAGGTCAAGAGATTGTGAACACCATTTCTTGTCATATTTTTTATCGTAGTTCGTCATCATCTTTCTTTCTTTCTTTCTTTCTTTCTTTCTTTCTTTCTTTCTTTCTTTCTTTCTTTCTTTCTTATCAATGCAACAGGTAAAGACATTGTTAACAACACTTCTGTCACATTTTATAATCTTTTTGTCTTGTCATATCACCTTTCTATCTATCTTTCTTTTTTCTTGTTCTCTTTTTCTTTTACTTTTTCTTCCTTAATTTTTTATGTAACAGGTAAAGAGATTGTGAAAACTATTTCTTGTCATATTTTCATCATAGTTTGTAATAATTTTTTTTTCTTTCTTTCTTTCTTTCTTTCTTTCTTTCTTTCTTTCTTTCTTTCTTTCTTTCTTATCAATGCAATAGGTGAAGACATTGTTAACACCTCTTGTCACATTGTATAATCTCTTTTGTCTTGTCATATCACCTTTCTATCTATCTTTTTTCTTGTCCTCTTTCTTTCTTAATTTTTTATATAATATGCAAAGAGATTGTGAACACCATTTCTTGTCATATTTTCATCATAGTTCATCATCTTTCTTTCACTTTTTCTTTCCTTCTTATTTTTTTATGCGACAGGTAAAGAGATTGTGAACGCCCTCCTTTCTTTTTCATATAAACACTGACTAAAGTCATTCATCTAGAATTAATGAGCTCTGAAATTCAGCCTAATAACACCTTTATAACATGTTTTAGACGACAGATTCGATTATGTGAAATCAGACTGATCTGCCACAGCAACCACTTGCCTGATCCCTAATTCTCACGCTCTTTTTTTCCACAGCAGAGCGAGCTGAACTCCTTCCTGTGGACGATCAAGCGTGACCCACCGTCTTATTTCTATGGGACCATCCACGTGCCATACACACGGGTATGGGACTACATCCCCGAGAACTCCAAAAAAGCCTTTCAGGAGAGCAACATTGTGTACTTTGAGCTGGACCTCACCGACCCGTACACCATTTCGGCCCTGACGCGGTGCCAGCTGTTACCGCATGGAGAGAACCTGCAGGACGTTCTGCCGAGAGACATTTACCGGCGCTTGAAGAGACACCTGGAGTATGTCAAGCTCATGATGCCGTCCTGGATGACCCCGGATCAGAGGGGCAAGGGCCTGTATGCCGATTACCTGTTCAATGCCATCGCGGGCAACTGGGAGCGCAAGCGGCCTGTGTGGGTCATGCTCATGGTGAACTCTCTGACTGAGGCGGACATTAAGACACGCGGTGTCCCTGTGCTGGACCTCTACCTGGCTCAGGAGGCAGAGAGGATGAAGAAAAAGACGGGAGCTGTGGAGAAGGTTGAGGAGCAGTGCCATCCTCTCAACGGGCTGAACTTTTCCCAGGTGGGTGATTCTCATGCTCGAGTGTACAGTTCTCACATGCTCACTGGTGAGACATACAACGAGAAACCTAATCTTTAAGAAACTTTCTTTTCTCTGAGCAATGCAGCCTAAAAACGTATGCTACTCACATTTTCCGCCAACTACCAGGTCTTCTGGTCCTCTGTATCCATGCAAAGGTATTTCTGCCTCTGAAAGTGCTGCCTCTGCAATATTAGTGCTGAAAAATACCCACAAGCCCCTGGGAGGGAAAGTGGTGCAGTGGTGCGTTTAAAGCTTCATGGGGCAGATGAGTGGCTATGACGGGTGTCGGGACAGGGGGCCACAGCAGGTGTGGGGTTTCTATCAGCTGAACAAATAGTCTGCTCCCGGCGTGTCTTCCGTTATTAGGATAAATTTGAGCGTAATGGTTTTCGTCTGAATCGCGATTCAAAACGCCCTTGTTGCAGGAGTCAGGAGCTTATTAGGCGCCAGCAATTACGAGCGTCCTTTAAAGCACACAGAGGCGCTCAGAAATCGCGTAGCGGCTGCTGGAATTTAGTGGCTAATACGGGGACGGAACTAAGGGGATTACTCATGGCAATTTGAAGCTAACACTCAAACGGCGGAACACAGAGCCAGCGCTCATAGGCATCAAGTCTGTGCCGTGGATTCGCCTCTGTTCTGCCGTGGTAATTGCTGTTATTATGATAGGAGAGACCGAACATTGTCTGAAATGTTTTCTTGTGCTTTATTTTAACCTCGATTTCAAAATCTTGCACAAACTGTACTTTCGCTAGTCACTTCCTGTGGTACTTCATGTGGTGTGATTACCATTAACCACATTTTTCAATGAGAAACAGCAGTAGTTATATGGATTCTCTAATGCTAGCTTGGTATTTTGGGGCACCTGACTTTTCCAGACATATGTGGTTCTTCCCCAAACTTTTACCACAAAGTTGGAGACACACACTTCTATAAGATGTCTTTATGGGCATATTATTTGCTCTTCACATGAACAAGGAGACCCAAACCTGTTCAAGCATGAGATATGGTTTCCATAGGTTGGAGTAGAAGATCTTCTACATTACAGCACTGACTTCAACCCTATTTAACACCTTTGGGATGAATTGGAACAGTGACTGCACACCAGGTCTCTTCACCGCACCTACATCAGTACCTGAGTTTTCGAACACGCTTGTGGTGAATCTCCAAAGCACATTCCAAAAATCTAGTGGAACATCTTTTTAAAAAGTGTAGGTTATTATAATGTCTACAAATGTCTACAAACATTTGTCTATTCAGTGTATGTGTCGTTGTAGCTAGTTAATTACACTAGCTACACTTTTTATACTTCAGAAGCTGTTGAGCTTCCTTCTAAGTAAATTTTTTCTCACACAAACAATGTCAAACATTAAATGGGAGCTAGAGTTACAGGTCGGACCTCAACTAGGGGAACTAAAGAAAAGGCAGACCACACATAGGAACTTGAATTTGTCATTGTGAGAGAGCTAGCATAAAACATTTCTAACAAGCTAATAATACAGTAAAGACAGGAAAATATCAGTTTTAAGTAGCTTTCCATTATAATTATAGTTTGGGCTGAGTTTGGGTCTTCTGAGATTCTTCCTGAAATGCAGCCATGGTTGTGTGGTGCCTAATCCTCAAACATAAAAATGATGAGCAAAACTAGCATCCATCACCAAACCTCTTATCATTCCGAGTTGAATATCTTCCTTCAAGGCAGCAAATCTTTTTAAGACACTCGAAAAAAGCCAGAACTCATCTCCTTTAGGATATATTTCAGCTCTCAGACCATCAAGGTCTCCATGTATCTTAAGATGCTTTCGAAAGAAAAAAAAACCTCACCAGTTCCATCCAAAACATCTCCGCAGTTCCTAAGAATGCATTTCGGTTTGGATTAAGTTTCTCCTAGATGACAATGGTTAGGAGAAACATCCTAGGAGCCACAGAGCTGGAGCAGCCATCATGGAGTTGGTGTTGGTGGCGTGGTGTTGGCGAGCAAAAGGGAAGTACTTGAGTCTGGCTGCTGTCACAGATGGAATGAAGCGTAATGCGATGATGAATGATGATGCGCTTAGTTTCCATCCATCTCCAAGAGCACCATGGAGGAATGTGTGCTAACCTTCTTCTCCAGCTTTACGAGTTTCAAGGCAAACTTCACCCTGAAAGACGTTAAATATGTTGAAACGGAAATAGGCGTAAGGGGTTTGTAGTGAGTCGGATTCTGGTTTGTTGGGAGTCGATGTCATGAGAAATATCAACGTGGAAGTAATGAAGTATTTGTACTCAAGTTTTTGTTTGCATTTTTTGTATTAATGCAAAGACTGAATTAAAGTGTGACGTCAAATGCAGACACATAAGGTGGACCTCTGGGATACTGCTATTAGATTCAACAAATAAAACGGAAAACAATATGGGTTTCCTCAGGGTTCTCCGGTTCCTCCCACCCTCATCCACTGTGTCTAAAATGAATGAGCTACTAATCCACAAACAGAGCAGTGCTGCATCCTGCTGAAATGTTTAAAAAGTTTTGGCACCCATAAACCCTAGAAATTTATATTATTGGCATAGTGTGTATTGAAGAAATATTTTCATTTGATTATGAGATTTGTTTTGGTGAACTCAAGTAAACTCAACTCGAAATAACTTTTGTGTCTGAGTTAGCGATATACTGTTTTTTTTTTATGATACGGTGCTGTTTCGAGGAACCTGTCACCATCTCGCATTTCAACCAGCAGAAGTCCTGATTATTGTATTATCTGATTTGAGAGTTGTGAGATGAGAACTGTGTTGAATTTTACAAGATACCTAACTGCAAAACGTGGTCCATTACATGTTTAAAATCATTAGTTCCAGTATGACTTGAGTAAAAGTCTCTGATATGAACAGTACTTGATAATGAGTATTTGTACTTGTACTGAACAAAGGTCCTCAACACCATGACACGTGTTGGTAAAAAGCCCAAAACTTTTGATTTGTAACGTTTTATTTCCTAAAATACTAATCAAATTGTATACCTCTGCATTAATCAGCAACACAACAGCCTCTTCCACATGCCAGAACGAAACAAAGATCAAAACAATTCAGTAAAGAAAAGACAAAGTGGTAAAAAAAAAAAGTACGTAATTTCCGGACTATAAAGCGCACCCATATATAAGCCTCACCCACTGAATTTTACAAATATTTTTATTTTGAACATAAATAAGCCGCACCTGTCTATAAGCCACAGGTGTCTACACTGATGTACACGGTGTAACGGGTGAAATATGTTGCGCTTCCTTTAGGAGCAAAGCGGTATTTTAGGAATAGCATGCCAGAAGCGAGCTCTCCCTTCACCCAGACTCAACGCGTTACAACGGCTTGTATTTAAACAGTAGCCGACCAAGAAAGTCATTGTTCACTGTCTTCCTCCTTCCTTTCACAACTATTTCTCTCGGGAGTTTATCTTTTGGCATCGTCGTGCGTTTAAAAAAAAAACGTTTTTTCTCCTGATGCCGTGCAGCTCAAAACACAGGTGAGGTGCGTTTTTTCGTTTCCGTTCGGAAATTTCATTGGTCTAATGTTATGTCGCTCAGTTTTTTGGCTTGAAGTTTGTGAAACCGGGAAAAATCCAGGAAAAATACATAAATTAGCCGCTTCGTTGTTTAAGCCGCAGGGTTCAAAACGTGGGAAAAAAAGTAGCTGCTTATAGTCCGAAAAATACGGTATTTCAAAAAGGAATCTTCAATTAACAAATAAATTGAGTGTCATGTCACAAATTAGAAGAAGCATTAGTATTTAATTGACAAAGAAAATGAAAGTATATAATTATCGATGAAGTAAAACCAAATATTCAGAGCTGAATGTAATTGAATGCACCACTCAATCAACTTCGACAAAAGCCGCTTTTTGGGATTTATTCAAACTCTATGTAATGGGTAACGCTCGTTATTAATTAAAATATAGTGGAGTAAATATACATATATTAAATCATAAATGTAGCTGAGGACAGAGAAAAAGTTTTCTTATTTCTTTGATACTCTAAAACTAGAAAGTGGGCAAAAAAAAAAAACGTGGGTAAATTCACTCAAATACTTTTACACCACTGATAGCAATAATATTCATAAATACTACATATTTGTGTTCAAATCTACTAGACGCTACTAGAAAAATGCAAATAATATTAATTACGAAAAAAAATCCAGATTTCAGAAGTTACTCTTAATAAATAATCAGCTATAAACCTTGCAATAAGGATAAATGGGAGTTTTTACAATATCAATTTTGTTTGTATAAAATCAACTTAAATGGATTTACTGTCAGTCACTGCGTCTGTCTGCAGATGTCTATTAGTCATTAGATCTTTTGATGGTGTCTTCAGAGAAATGCCTGGAAGTCCGTGGAGCTTATGCTCTCCCGAACACCGGTGGTCTTCTTTGTATTGGCAGCATTTAGGCATCGAGCCACACGCTCCTTGGCCGGAGAGGAATACATGGCCAAATCACTCGCTAATCAGATTAACTCCAAACGACCGATATTTCCATCGAGAGCAAAGGAAAACCAAACACGGGCCATTTTTCTGCGGTGAGATGAAATTTGGGTAGTGCTAATATTTCCTCCATGTGCTTCGAAAGCAGATCGAGACGGATCGTATAATGCCGTTCTTTCCCCCGTGGTGGATGGTGATTACAAAGGAAACAAAAATAGCAGCAGTAAACCATATCCATACCAAAATCATAATTCATGTTGGCCAGATTTGCACGCTGTTTAAACAGATCTCACGTGCCCAAGACGTCAAAATAACAGGTGGTTTCAATTCGGCTCGTTTTAGGACGAAGAGAACAGGGAGTAACGCTGGCGAGTTTAAAGGGAGTTCGACTGGGGTTTTGACGCTGCAGGACTACTGAATTCTGAAATCTGTCTGGATTTATCGCTTTAGACAAAATTGTGGATGAACACAACTTTTACTACAGCTTCACTGCGTCTTTCTTAAGGCTGCGCCTTTCTTCCAAGCCTTTCAGACAGACAATGATGTGCTTTAATCCTTCTCTGGATTGGTAGAAGCTTTTTTCGAGCCCCGAGCCAACATCACTTCGCCAGTTACACAATATAGACCTGATATTGTTTTTCCTTCACAAAGAAACAATTCACATCCTGTACTATCCACACACAGGTCGCTTCCCATTCCCAAAAAAGGCATTATTGGATAAAAAAACAAACAAACAAACCAAACAAAAAAAAAAAATCAAATAGCAAAATATCCAGTAGAACCCGAGGGTGCCGATATTTTGTGTAAACAGAATGAGTATAAATGTAGTCAGGCGATGATAAAATACGACAAAAACCTTGCATGCTTTGGACTCAGGATGTATCCTACAGAGACTCAGGTTTATTTTCTGCAGCAAAAGTTTTGGCACCCCAGGTCACTTGTTTAGGGTGGTATTCAAAATATACCGTAGTGAACACCAAGCGATTTGGATTTAAACTTTCAAATGTACTTTATATAATTATAATATAATTATATAAAGTACATTTTCAACTGTACTGCACTGTCTGGTAGCAAACCCAACTTAATGACTGAAATGAACCTTTAAAAGCTTTAATACTTTAAAACAAGCTCATAAAATAAATATGGTTGAAATGGCGAGTGCAGACTTTGTATCAGATGATGTTAAAGAACAACAATGTTGCACTTTTTTTGTCACTGGTGCTCAAATAGTGTTCAGTCAGGCATAAAGGAGACTATTATGATATGTATACAACCTATACAGTAAGCACATTTCATGTGGAAAATAAGAAATTGGCATAATAAATGAAAAAAAAGGACGCTAAATATGAGCACAATTAAAGCAATACTGTGTAGGAATAAATAGAAACATTACGATTTGTAATTAAAAAAATGATGCTTCGGGAAAAAACGAGAGATGAAAAACAAACTTTGGCAGAGACGCTACATGACTTGTTAGTCAAGAGATATTTTGGGACGATTAGGAACAATCATGGCCTCGTGAGTAAGAAGAGAAATCAAATTCTAGCTATGGTGAAAGAAAATATAGGACCTGGGAAAGTCAGACATGTAAATTCCACCTGATTTTCCAAACCCTATGTGTTGTAATTGAGTTACTTCCACCGGGACCTCATTGGTAGCCATTGGCCACAGGTAGGACACCTGATACCTCAGATATGCATATATTCATATCAGCGTCAATGGAGGTATTGAAACAAAGCCACCGAGGGTTACTGAAAAGTCTTGGGAGATTTGAAAGCGCTAACGTGTGGGGGTTATAGTCCGATGAGGAGGAAGGAGACGTGGGTGTCACGTTGCAGCTGCCCTCGAGCACTTCATGGGTTAAGCACCTTGCTGAAGGACAGGGCTTAGAGAAAGGCCAGGTAATTGAGATATCCCATTGTGCCATATCTGAGATTGAAACCAGTGACCTCGTGTGCCAAGCTGCACAGTCGCCTGCGCACGTCTCTGAGCCCTGAGCTCACGTCGCTCACATTTTTCTTCCGTCAGCGGCTCCGGCGACGATGTTATGAAACGAGACGTCTCTATTTACAGATGTCTGTCCGAGATTAAAGGCAGTCTGCCGTTCAAGATCTCTTCTGCAGCAGAGCCAGCGTCAGATTAAAGGAGACGTTCCTGTCTCTCACAGCAGGTTATCAGTGCCAGCAGGGGACAGCTTGCAAACTCAAGCGACCGTCCTTAATCTGATCAGTGTCCAAACTCAGGAAGAGGAAGAAAAAGAGACAGACAAGGATAGAGACCATAAACCATAAAAAAAAAAAAATTAAGCACTGAAATGGAGGTCGTACTTTAAGCCAGTAATGTACTCAGAGTAACTCGTTCACTCTTGGGTTAAATAAAGTCCATAGGATGCAATGAAATCTATTTTCCATTCCGTACATAAACACAATTAATCAAGGAGGCGAATAATGAAACATTCGCCGACAAGCGAAAGCACTCGAATCAAAGCCCCATATCTAACACAGATCAGGGCTTCTGATAAAAACCTAGATTAAAGACGACGCGATCAAATGGAGCAGGACTAAACGACATCACCCAGGCCAGACGCAGATGTAATTAAAGATATAACGAGCTCGAACCCTTTTCCCAAACGCCTAATATGCGCTACACAAATAACTTGCTGTGCTGTTTACGCTAGCTCGCGTTCGTGACCTTTTTTCTTGTCCGAGCGTTAAATGGAACGTTTCCATTAAAGCAGACTCCAGCATTTTATTTTACGCTTCATTTCCGAATTGCTGGCAACCACTTAGTTTTCCATGAGCGTTCGCAAGTCGGACAGCCGTATGTGAAAAGGCAAGGCGTCGGCGAGGCGGCGTTTTTTTTCTCACGTCTTTTTCTGCTCTAACACCTGTGTTTGAGTGTGTAGTTGTAGTTGTGTATTGTATTTTATGGAGGGTTATGTAATGGTTGGTAGCCTTTTGGAGCTGTGTATGTTAAAATCATTATTATAATTATTTTTTAGAATGAAAACTAAAAACAAAACAATGTGCAAACAGAATTTTGGCTTTTAAACAGTGAATATTACAAACAAGCTCTCATTGTTCAACTTTGCTGAAACGATACTCGTTTTAGATTCACTTCATGGCAAAAATGAACAAATGACCCAAATGTGTGTCAGCCATTAGTTTGTAGAGAGTAGCAAGAATTGTATATTGAAGATTAGCGCTAGTGCCTGATGTACTACATATGTATGTATGGGTTTATGGGTGTTTGAGTGTATAAGTGCATGTATGTATGTATGGGTTTATGTATGTATTGTTGAATGAGACTATGGGGTTTAAACACCGACAAGGCATAACATTATTACATTGACCGGTGAGTGAACAATGATTTTCTCTTCATTAAGGTTAGTAGGTGGGATATATCAAGCAGCAAGTGAAAAATTTTTCCTCAAAGTCGACATGTTAAAAGCAGGAAAAATGGGCAAGCGTGAGTATTTCAGTGAGTTTCACATGGGCCAAATTGTGCCGTCTAGACGACTGTGTCAGGGCATCTCCAAAACTGCAGCTCTTGTTGGGTGTTCCAGTGGTCAGTATATATCAAAAGTGCTCAAAGGAAGGAACAGTGGTGAACCCGGTGACAGGGTCATGGGCTCATTTAGGCTCGTTGATGCACGTGGGGGACGAAGGTTGACCCGTTTGGTCCGATCCAACAGACGAGCTCCTGTAGCTCAAATTGCTGGAGAAGTTCATGCTGTAAATACTTGTCAGAACTGTTTTAGAAAAGGGGGGCCAACACAATATTAGGCAGGTGGTCATAATGTTATGCCTGATTAGTGCATAAGTGTATTTATGTATGTATAAGTGTATGCGAGTATGGGTGTGTGTATGTATGTATGAGTGTTTAGGTCACTGTATGTGCTTTAAAAATAGGAACAAAGGACAAAAATGTCTTGGCAGCTTGCAAAAACAGCAAACGTTTTCTAGGTGCTGTGATTTATTAAAATTTACAGTATGAATTGATTTTTTCATATGTTGATTTCATTATAATTTTTTATAAATATAAAAAAAAAATTCACATTCTGACCAGAGATATGCCTGTAAATGCCCCTTCTCTGCTTTCTGGTTAATTGTGGTCAGTTGTTTTTGTTTCGATTCATGGATGTTCATGCTGTTAAATAAGCAGTGTCCTTTAAAAATAAATGATAGAAAAAAATATTTCCTAATGTGCCAGAAAAAACAGAAACCATTAAAAAAAAGCTGTTTCCTTGTTTTCACCGAAATTTATGTAATGTAAATTCCCTTCCTGAGTCGAAAAAAATGTCCGCAATAACCCCTACAGAAAAATTGTGATCTCACACCTTACTCTATTGAATAATCATGTCATGATGTATAAGCTGAGTGCAATTCCAGTAGCAGTGTGAGCTTTATAAACCCCATCATCCTGCCCCATTGTTCTTCCCCTGCAGTGAAACAACTGCTGAGAGACTCATTTGTGTCGACCCATAATGACTCTGCCCAATTACCAAGTGTGTGAGCTGTGCTCAGCACCAATTATAGCCCCTATTGTCCTCTCATTGGCAGGCACACATTGCTCTTTAACTTGCTAATGTATTAGTGCACTGCGAGCGTTAACAAAGTCTGGTGGGATTGTAACCTGTTGCCTTTGGCTCTCGCGAGCACTTTATTTTTTCTACACGGTCTAAGAAAACACTGGCCAACAAACACTCCAAGTTGAATTCGGTCTTATTGGTTACAAACTTTATTTCAATAATTATTTTGAATTAATCTGCCACCAAATTTCCACAGAAATGTGTCAGACAAGTCAAAATTTATTTGGCGTCCACTCACATACACTGTATGGAGTTTTCCAGCAATATGTGGTTCTTTACCAAACTGCTACCACAAACTTAGAGGCACACAATTGATTGTCTTTGCATGTGGTAGCATTAAATCTCTTTTTCACTTCAACTAGGAGACCAGAATTTCAGAATGACAATGCCCCTGTACACAAAGCCAGCTCCATGAAGATCTTGAGTGGCCTGCTATAGAGCTCTGACCCTCAACCCTATTGAACCCTCACCCTATTGAACACCTCCAACGCTGACTGCACCCCAGGCTTCCTCATATACATCAGTACCTGACTTTACTAACACCCCTGTGTATGAATGAATGAGCCCAATTATCCACAAGCACACTCCAAAATCCAGTGGAAGATCTTCCTAAAAGAAAAATGGATATATGGAGTGAGATGTTTAAAAAGCGCATACATCTTATGGTCAGGTGTCCATAAACTTTTGTCTATTTGTCTATAGTAGTCTAAACTATTAAAGGTTAAATAAGGCAGCACTTATTTATCACACATCTGCTTATCGTAATCTTGTAGCTCGTCTGGACAGTGCTCTTGTTTACGCTAATTATTTTTAAAATAGACACAATCGACAGGAACCTCAGAGACACCTCGCCTATTTTATATCTTAGATGACTTACCACCTCAAAAAAAAAAAATAAACCCTGACCTGAGTCTGTGTTTATTTTAGCACTCAATTACACAATGCTAATGAGGCCAAACTCACGTTATACTGTATAGATCAGCAGCTTCGCCGGATTTTGCTAAGTGTTTTCAGATACAAAATGGCCACCATTCTAGTATTTAATATGTAGATGCCTGGGTGTTTTATTTCATCACTCACTCAGCATTTAAACATGCAAATTAGTGCAAACTTGCCTTAGAGACTTTTAGCTCTTTTATACGATTTAGTACAGCGAACATGCAAGATCTAGCGCTTTCAGATTCAAAATGGCCGCTACTCTGGTTTTTAGCTTAGACTGTATGTAGTTTCTGGTAAATTGAGAAGTTCAAAACAACGAACTTATAGTTTTGAAAACTGTTTATATTTATTGTGCATAAAAAAACTAATGCTAATTTGGGTTGGAAACATTAACCATTTTAGCTGTGTTGTGCTAATGACAACAAAAAGCCGTTTTTAAAAAGCTTTGTTTTTCTTTGGCAGCATGTGTCACAAAGCTTGTAATTGAGCTATTTGTCACCACAGCATTTCTTAATGTCACAATTTGTCAAATGCTACTCAGAGAAAGTGTAGTCATGCTCCTGGATCTGGATTTGTCCAATTTATCTCCTGTATGTCTTTGGTAAGTGCACTTGTTTAGATTATAGGGTACTTCCTAGGCTTTTGATATACACTCCAGTGCCTTCAACTGCTACTAATAGAGCTAGAGAGAGACGGAGAGAGTGACAAAGAGACATAAAGAAAAAGTGAGGGAGAGTAAGAGAAAGAGGGATGACTCTTGGCATGCGTCTTGACTATAAACACCTGTCTCACTCGATGTGATTAATAGGACGAGGAGAGAAATACTCAGTGACAACAGACAGTGCTGACGACAGGGAAATAGAGGGACACACTTCTGTGTGTGTGTGTGTATGTGTGTGTGTGAGTGTGTGAGAGAGAGAGAGTCATAACTAAAGGGCAGCGAAAGGCAGATGGTAAATTCACACCTCGAGCTGTTCATTGCTGCCCTAATAGACTTCCTGACACAGATACAAACACAACACAAACACACACACACACACACACACACACACACACACACACACACACGGCCTGCTGTCTCACAAAAAGGTGAAAAACCTACAATTGTATTTGCTGTTTTAAGAACAGATTGTTTTATTATTTTGTGTTAATGTAACGATTTAATTTTTTTTCAAACCTAAGCAGTTTGTTAGCATTCTAGCTAACATTTTAGCTAACATTTAGCAATAACGGGACATTACGTATTGCAGCAGCAACAGAAAGTAAAACGTGAACTAAAGCGATGTACATTATAGAAGATATAGAGTATATAAAGAATAAACAGATACAGTGAGAGGGTGATGTGGTAGTGCAGTAAAGGTTTTTTTTGTGAGAACATTCTAAACATTGCTGATACACCAGCAGACACGAGGTGAATGAAACTGACAGTTAAGTGCAAACGTATCACATTGGATCTTGTGAGCAGGGTAACAGCAAAATAGCAAGTGGCAGTGAAGTGGCAGTGTGTATCGTTGTAAACAGTGGTTTGTTGGTCAAGTTCAGTTATTCAAGGACTGACTTACTGCGGTGTTGGAACCAATGACCTCCTGTAGCGCTCTTTTCTACAGCTGAGCTAAAATATATACATGCATCATCGTTTCTAACAAACAAATTATTATTACAATTAAAATGCAACACACATTTACTGATTGTTTTTTCATATCTTAATTGGTAGTGCGAATCTAAAATATAAATGTGAAAACAATATATTATTTATTTCTCGTGTGCCATTTAAACATGTGCAGAAACTGTTTATATACATACTAAGACACAAAACTTTATTCAATAAATCACTTTAGTTACAATTTTGTAGGTTTATTGTAGTTTATAAAAAGAAATCAAGAAAATCAAACTAGCATAAATATATTAGCACTGGGCCAATATAGTAAATTTGACATGTTTCACAACAAAATCTATGTATAATATTATCTGTTTGTGTTTGTATTTTTTTGTTGTTGTTTTTGTTTACTGGTACTTTACTCGTAAATATTCACTACTTGGATACTGTTGCTATGGAAAGTTCCTCATTTCAGAGCGTAAAATTATATATTGTCTGTTATAGCTTTTTGAATAAAATGTTTTTTTCACCCTGATTATTAAACCAATCTATATATTGAAACGTTTATTTTTGCTTTCCCTTGATTATTCGCTTAAATATTGTTATATACAATGAGCTATGAATGCACTTTTGAATCTTTGCAAAGTATTTTGAAAACCAACTGCTTATTGATGCCCAACTTTCTCTTTTCTCATAAACCTCAACCATCTGCAGGTTGCTTTTGCGGACACAAAAAGTTTCTATGTTATGTATTGGTCCATGTAGTTTGGACTATGATGCTTGCACCAATCAGAAGATCCCAACAAACCTTTGCAGCATATGACCTTTTCTGTATTTCTGCAAATATTTAAGGAAATTCCTAACAACCTGTATTTAAACCTTTATAAATGTTTAGTTCATTTGTAGGTCCAGCTATTACTTCAATATCAATAAAACGATCACAACTAAAAACGGTCTTAGCACTGACCTCAAATTCTGCACTATTATTATGTCATTGTGACCATCATTAATTGTGTGTGCGCTAGGAGCCGGTGTGCGCTAGGAGCCAAACACGACACAATACTCAAGTTTTTGGGTCAATTTCCACTTTTGTGGGATTGTGAGCTGTAGTTACAGTAACGTGACGCCTTCAGCGACTTCTTATCGAGTCTAAATCTAGTACATTCCTCCTGCGCCTGGGGTCCTTCCCCACAATGGTCTTGTCTACAGGGCCGAAAAAGCTCATGCAAGCGCACGGGGTCGCTTAAAAAAAAAAAACAGCCCCGTCGGAGCCCGTTTCACGCTGACAATTGCGTTTTTGAAGTCTCTCTGGACTTCGATCGCTTTCTCTCCGCTCAAACGCATGTAAAGTGAATCAAACAGGAGTGTGTGGGTTTCCAGTGCTCACCCGTCTGGCCTGGCCTGTGTTCTAACTGTGTGTGTGTGTGTGTGTGTGTGTGTGAGTCTCCCCTACCCCCTTTAGAACTCAGCACTCACTCACACACACACTCACACAAACACACACACACACACACACACACACATCCTCCCTCACCCTGCACTCCCCTCCCTACATTGTTTACTTTTTGTCCTGGCTCGGAGAGAATTCCACAAGCCCAGATGAAACGGCGGGTGTTTTCGGGGTCATTTACACCCGGGGTGTGTTTGTCTTTGGGGATGTTTTCTTTTTTCTTTTTTTTTTGTCCATGTGCCGAGCTCATAAAAAAACTGCAAAAACTCAGCGACAAGAAGCCCTCTGTTCTCTCACTCACACACACTCACTCACACACTCACACTTCTGCCGCTGCTACCTTTACCATACGCCTTTCCCTTACACACATTTTTCACATCATTTAAACAAGTGTGAGAACGTTTTGAATATATTTCCGTAACGCTCCTCCTGGATCTCCTCAGTTCCTGTGGACCTTCACAGCAACTTTTTTAAAGTATCATCAGAATTCATTGGCTAGCAAGGGTCTGGATAGATATGCCTGTGTGTGTGTGTGTGTGTGTGTGTGTGTGTGTGTGTGTGTGTGTGTGTGTGTGTCAGCCCTGTACTGTTGAGTGGTGTTAGCGGTTTGCTAGGCAGGCAGCACGGTGATGTCTACATTAGTTACGCAGTTGGCTGAGAAACCACCGAGGGCTGATCGTTTTACACCGCATGCACTTCTGCATCCGAGGGGGGACACTTGAAGAGGTTCCCCGCACATTTTTTCCAGTACCGAGATTTCTCTTTCTCTTTGATTTCTCTCCTCCGTGCATGCATTTTAGACACAAGGACGCGCCACGACAAGAAAATCCACAGCAGCTCAGGCCAGAAGATTAATGTCAGGTTTTATACCGACTGGAGCCGAATGTTCAGGAACGTTCAGGAATAACATTTGAAACTACGGTTTCACTAACAAATTTCATAAAAACGTTTTAAAACACATTATTGTATTATTCATTTTAAACGATAAATAAAACATTTATGTCCATTACGTCACATTTTCTGTACCATCACTTTCATCAATTACTGACTGCCGCAGTACATCCAATAATGTAAAGTTGAGTGCCCATATTACATTTTTGTAATTAATTACAGTGCAGCATACTGTTAATTTATTATTATTATTATTATTATTGCTAATTAAATCATTTTGTGTGTGATCACATTTTGTATTTGGTCAAATACTGTACACTATTATGTTTATAAAGTGACATAATGTGTAAATGAATTTACTAAGGTACCATAGGGGCTGCCAGGATGCGTCTTAGTTCCTGGGGACCACTGTATAGCTAATCAACTGTTTTAGCATTTAAGCTAGCTAGCAAGATGTTCCAAGCTTATGTTGTAAAATGACTTTTCAGCAGACAACCAATTCAATGAGATTTAACTTTGATCTAGCTGATGGTGTCTTTTTTGTGTTGTTCAGTTTTTTTTACTTATTTATTTTTTGCTTTTAATGTTTTAAAGTACCCCCATAATAATAGTCTGATGTTTCTATAAAAAAAAAAATAATAATACTTTTATAATATATTTATAATATTTTTTTTTTCGTTTTGACATAAAATACTTTTCTTTGATATGCTAGATTAAACGTGTACTAGATAAAAAAGCTAAAGGTTTATGCAAAATGTGGTATTATTGGTGTATATTACTGTTTTACTACTTTAGCTAGCATGGTGACATCAGCATGTACTTTGAAATCTTCAGAAGTTTAGTTGTTAGCAGTAGTTTAGTAGTAGATTAGCCATGTTAAGCTATGTTCAACATGAACAACACACAGTTTTCTGTACTGTTGTGTAAATGTTCCTAAATTTGCTTAGAACAAACTAATTTGGACTTCTAAAAAACTAAACAGAAAACAATTTAGCCACTTTAATCTGATTAGCCAGCTAATTAGCTGGCTAATTAATTTGATTTAGCCAGCATTATTATTTAGCCAGCTAAGTATCTATGTTTGCTGAAGTAATGCTAATATTGTTGGCCGAGCACTGTTTGTTTTGTCAATGCTGCACTACGATGATTGTGTAGGTACTTTATTATTATTATTTTTAGTTATTAAACTTCCTTTGCTGCTTCTGTGTCCATTCTGGACAAAAATGTAGGTCGGGGAAAAAGAACACTAGATGTTTTGTCAGTGACCAACACTTTCACACTGCTTTCCCACAATCCCATGGGTCTGGAATGCTGCAGTGTGATTGAGCGATGTGAGCTGGGAGAGGCTGCCATGCTTTTGTGTTTGATACTGATTTCCTCTGACAGGCTAAATATTTGGCCACGGCCAAGCATGAAGGTAAGCGAGACGCTTTACTGTAGGAGAGAGATGTAACAGAAAGGCCGTTTTGTGTGCAGGGATCTGTTTGAGTGTGCATGAGGGTGTATAGGTGCCGTGAGTGGGAGTGTGTTGAGGTTCAGTTGGATAAGTGGCAATGGCAGACTGAAAGCCACAGTTTGTACTCACTTAGCATAATACAACACTCTGAAGGGAGCTATTAGCTCACGTCGTTTCTACTGCGCTGAAGAGCACGTCAAACATGGATTCTGCGCACTAGCCAATTCAGCTTCTGGTGTGCTGACTGATCCTTCCTGTAATGATCTCACTTCCTCTCTTTATGATGGTTTGATTTAAGGTCACACCCACTTTTTACTTTCTGTATATTAGCCTGATATAAATAAATTGCTATCCTTTCAAGTTTTTGTTTTGTGACAAACGATCAGATTCAGAGTTTCAGTTTTGTTTAAACAGTTTGGCTTCAACTGAAAGCATACACAGTTAGCGTTAAGATATCATGCCTTTTTCGTTGGGACCAATCAGCATAAATACCACACATCCTCCTGAGGTTGAGACACACAATATCTCCTACTACCACTGCCTGTTATCAAGGCCACACCTCCTAATAAATCTGTCAGGCATCTAGGCCAAACATCCTGCTCAGATTTACAGGCATTAAGGCCATACCTCGTACTATGACTAATAAGCATCAAGGCCACACCCCCTAATAGGACTGACTGGGATCTAAGCCACCACACTACTCAGATTGATGGGTATTAAGGCGATACCTCTTACTACGACTGACAGGCATCTAGGCCACACCTCCTAATTGGACTGACAGGCATCAAGGCCACACCTCCTAATGGGATTGACAGGCATCAAGACCATACCTGTTAATATATCTAACAAGCATCAAGGCCGCACCTTCAAAAAGGACTGACAGGCATTAAGGTCACACCTCCCGCTCAGATTGACAGGTATTGAGGCCTACTATGACTGACTGCCATCAAGGCCACACCTCCTACTAGAATTAACAGGTGTCAGGGCCATGCATCCTACAAGATTTAGTGGGCTGAAAGCCATGCCTTCTACAAAGACTGACAGGCATGAAGGCCACCCCACCTTCTTAGACTGATGGGCATCAAAACCACACTTCCTACTAAAATTGACAAGCACAAAGGACATGCATTCTACAAGAATTGATTAACTAAAGGCCACACCTTTTACTCTTACTGACAGGCATAAAGGCCATGCCTCCTACTGGGCCTGTCAGAAAAATGCCACAACTCGTACAAAGACTGACAAACATAAAGGCCACACCTCCTTCACTGCTGTAACAGGCACAAAGGCAATGTCTTCTCTGATTGACAGGCACAAAAGGGTCACGCCTTCTACTGGGACTGCCAGGCACCAAGAAGTACAGAAGTCTGTTTAGTTTTCTCTTGGACAGATGTTGCGTTGGTTGCTATAGAACCAGACAAACCTCTGTGGATGAATCTGGCAAACTTAAGTAGTCAGAATGTTTATTTATCTGTGTGTGTGTGTGTGTGTGTGTGTGTGTGTGTGTGTATGTGTGTGTGTGTGTGTGTGTGTGTGTGTGTGTGTGTGTGTGTGTGTTTTAATTATGATAAGAGTGCATTAGTGCCCCTTAGCCAGTCTGTCTTAATTCCCCATACGAATTTTTACACAAATCATTTTTTTATACCTCATGTTCAGACATTATTTTGGCCCCAATGGCTTGCAAAAAAAAAAATGCTGCTTCATGACCTGTGGTAACTGCATGCTATGTGCCTCGCTAGCTTTTGACTTAGCCAATGTATATAATGTGGCTAAATCAATAAAAATATTGCTGTTAGCTTGTTTACTAGCAGTCACGTTGCAGGTTTGCTAAGTGCTAGCATACCCTAACCTGCAGTCATACAGTAGAAGCAGTGTTTCTGAGGTAATTTTGGAAAACATAGTCATAAAATAAAACATAGTTGAGTCGAATTGTTTCAAATTATACAGATTTATGCAAAACATGCGCTTTGTGGATATAAAAAATAACCTTATTTCTCAATAAACTTGCGATGTATGTTGAGGTTTGCTAACAACACTTCTACATCTTGAAGCTAACATTCCCTGATTTCTGAGAAGAAGTTTGCTAGGGCATAATGATGACTGGTAAGTGTGTGTGTGTGTGTGTGTGTGTGTGTGTGTGTGTGTGTGTGTGTGTGTGTGTGAGAGAGAGAGAGTGTGTGTCTGTGTACACTACTGCAGTAATCCAGGCAGCCTGGTGCCATCAGTGTTTTCCAGTGGAATGCACAGGTCAGCTCATGGAGGCAGGACCTGCAGAGTGTCTGGAGGATCAAAGCAGCCACTCCACAAAGATAGCAAACGCACACACCCGTCTGACCTACACTAGTGTGCTTGTGTGTGTGTGTGTGTGTGTGTGTGTGTGTGTGTGTGTGTGTGTGTGTGTGTGTGTGTGTTGTGTGTAAGCCAGGCTCCATCAGACACAGTGATGACAGCTCTGCCTTTTCAGGCCCTGAAGAGAAGCTGCTGTTGAAAGACTGAGTGCTCAGTGCACTTTATGAAACGATCGGATGCTTTCACTGCTTGCTCGATCTGCTGCTCTTTTAGCGTCGTAATAACAGATATAACTTACAAAGGTTCTTTCAAGCTAGCATTCTAGACGTTCACGCTACCGAGAGCAGCGTTTTGAGACTATCGGGGTTCTGGGTACAGTCCTGTAAAACAAGCTGACGTGTACATCTGTGGTTCATCCAGGTGCTGGTTTGAAACACACATTGTCCACTTAAAGCACATTTATGACTGACTTCTTTGCTGCTGTTGATGGCTTTTGTGGATACCCAGAAGATCTTTCCAAAAACAGTTCAATTCTCAACACATGGATACTGTAGATGTGTACCTAAGAACCACCGCTCTATTCATATCTTCTTAACATATTTCTCCTCATTGATCTTCTTAACTCCTGTACTGTTTGACATGTAGGTCTCATGCTGGTTTAGAAGAATAAACTGATTTGCAATCACACTATCTGGGGTCAGGCAGAACAGGATTAGGATTAGTAATTTTTTTGGGTCAAGTTCGTAGATTTAAGATTTTCCTGATCACGAGTCGTCCCTCGTTGATGTTCTTCCGCTTTGGAAGCACTAGTGCTGCCCAGAACACCTCGAATGACCAGTTGACGGTCAAGCGTCTGTCATATCAAATGTCTCTGTGGCAGATTTGCACAGTTTGACACAGAATTTCACGTTTGCTTTTTGTTCCAAATTGCTGTCCATGAAGAAATTTCAGAACTTGCACGTGGTCAGAATAGCACCAGTTAGTTACACAGTCTAGAATTTTTTCTAGACTGCCAGAGAAACATGCTTGAGCTCTGAATCTTAAATCTCCACACACTAATTAGATTCTACCTCATTTGTGTGCCAAAGATAATCAATTGAGATGCGTCTGAGAACTGCGTTGTACACCAGAGGTTACATCCTGGACAACTAACTAACCCTGGGTCATCCATCTTTTTAGATCTTAATCCTTGGACAAGAGGATGGAGATGGTTAACACGCTGGTGTCTCGGCTTTCTGTCTGCTGCTTGGGTGGGATTGTGGATCTTGGCTTCTAGGCTAACCTTGGATGAGCATGAGTGCTGGTTGTCAAGAAACATTTGACGCAAAGCATTTTTTTCCTCACAGTTAAAGAAAACAGCAGTCATGCCCTTTATGGAGGATGACCAGATGTAGATCGACAGATTTTTGATCAGAACTTGATTAGAGCTAATGTGTAAATATTGGGCCAAATGTTTGGAGAAAGAGGTTTGTGAGTAAAATGAGTATAAACATTAGTACAGGAGTGTGAAACTGTCCGTCAGCCATCAGGATGCCAATGCAAGTCAAGGAAAACAATACGAAGCTACAAATCTGCAGGTTATGCTAATTTGTGTAACTAGCTATTGTGCCAGTAAAAGGTCACTACTGTAAAATGTAGAAGGTTTCGAACAACTTAAATATTTGCCTCTATAACTAACACCCTGGCAGACCCCCAGCCTGTAAAACACTCCTTTCTCACCCAAGTTAATCATTAACCCGTACTATCACATAATGTGTATAATAAATAACCGAAGCCATTAACAGCAGGCTCTCTCTCTGTCTCTCTCTCTGTCTTTCCCTTTCTCTCTTCCCTTGTTCTTTTATCCTCATAGGTCTGGTTCAAATTAGCCCATACCTTAGTGTCTCTCTCTCTCTTTCTCTTTCTCTCTTTCCTGAGCAGGCGGCGAATCTCGGGCGCCCGCTTTTCCGCTTAAAAACTTAAGCGCTCGCATTTTTTGTATTTTATTGCAAATAAGAAACGTTCATGACATTATGTTTCACGATCCGTTTTCCGTGATCTTTTGTGGCGACCACAAAAAATTCGGCGTCGGGCTTCGGGCGGGGAAATCCTGGTGCGGATGATGTCACTGGCGTTGCGTGCATGAGCCTTTTCCTTGCTTGTTTGCATTCCTGACTGGTGGAACGGTTGATGTCATGAGAGGGGGTGAGGGCGGGGTTGGGGTAAATTCATGCCATTTAAGTGAGTTAAACAAGTCCACGGATGTGTGATGCGTTTAATAAGAAAGAAGTCGGTGTCTGAAGGGCTGCAGCAATCGGCCGTCACCACAATAATGCCTGCGTATTCGTTTTTCTGTGACGACAATCTGGTCTGAGATAAGACTATGGTTCAACTGAGCATGAGCGAAAAATCTGAGTAAGGGAAGGTGTGACCCTGAGCAAACCACACACCATGAACCTCTACCATTAAGATGTCTGCCACTCGAGCCGTCTCTTTCTGTATCTGAGAAGGATGGCGTGTCTATTAAAGTGGCTTTGTGATCGCTCAAACGATGAAGTCTTGAGTTTCTCGGATAACAATCGATACCTTTTCGTCCGTGCCTCCACTTAAGTGAAACGGAGAGGTGGAACTCTTTATTTGGTTTAGGTGCTTGGCCAAGTATTTAATTCAGTTTAATTCACTTTACTTCTATTGCGCCTTTCACCACAGGTCATCGTCTCAAAGCAGTTTTACAGAATGTAAGAATTATAGAACAAAATTCACTTATATTCAAATGGATGTGTATTTATACCCGATGAACAAACCTGGGGCGACATGGGCACTGAAAATCTCCCTTAGATGATATGAGGAAAATACTAGGGCTTGGACCCCCAACTTTTTGATCAGTAACCCACAGCCTTAACCTCTGAGCTTATTACAATGACATCCTGCTTCTGTCATTCATGAGAGCATCACTGAGACGTTTCAAGGCAGTTTATCGGTATATGTGGAAATTCTGTTTCAGCAGATTTGAAATTGAAAGTATCTGGAAGGATCGCATTTGGTTTACAACCAAAGATTTTAGAATCCAACAATCATTACAAAACTTGATTCTTTATTATATACAAGTTTTTTTTTTTATCACAAATACAGATTACTGCCCCCTTCTGGTAGAGAGTTCTTACTTCTCAAGCAACCAAATCAATTAACCGAAATGTCTTGGCCATTCTCTGTTGATTTTGCCACACCTCTGACTCACAGATTGTGACTGGAAATTGAATATTAAAAAAATTATATCACTCTCAATTCCTGCTTCTGTCATGTGATAGTCAGGATTAAATCAGAATCAAATGTTTCTCAGAAAAAGTCCTGCCTGTAGATCTTTTATTATTTTATGAAATCGGTTTTCTTTGCTTTGTTCTTATATTGTTTTTGTTTGTGAAGGCACTTGAGAGGAAAAAAAGTGAGTTTTATTTGCTTGCGTCCTCACTTGTTTGTTTTCTCTTGCCCTGGAGAAGTAGCAATTTTCATTACAAAGAATTATTGACTTCCATAGAACCACCGCTCTTTGATATATGGTTCTACTAGTGTTTATATATGTGTGTGTGTGTGGGTGTGCGTGTGTGTGTGTGTGTGTGTGTGTGTGTGCGCTTAAACGAACCCATCGAGGCAGATCACAGCGAGAATATGTAATTCACTCAGTCTGAAGTCTCTTCTTCTCCTTCTCGCCTTTCTCACTCCCACACACTTTTCCTTTCTTTCGCTACTCCTTCATTTTCTAAGAGAGCACCCCCCCACACACACATACACACCCATCCCTCCTTTTCCCCACCCGTGATTTAAGATGCTGAAAGGGGGCTCGGCCCCAGAGCAGATGGGAAAAGTTTTTTCTGTGGCCGGTGGGGTGGCGATAGGCTAATTTGAGTGGCATAAAGCCGGCCCTCTTTCAAATGCAGAGCAGGGCGCTTTGATGAGCGAGGGATGAAAGTGACGAGAGAGGAGAGCACGACTGGAGGGGGAGAGCTGGCTCTTTGTCCCGGATGAGAAGGCATCTGCCGCCCTCTGGCCCGGACGAGACCCTGAAACAATGGCCGCCAGGACCAGAGAGTGTCATCACACGACATGAAAAGAGTCCTTCCGCAAGAGAGAGCGTGTGTGAGAGAGTGAGAGAGCGCAGGGAACTCTCTTAAATTTATGTCGAAGCTGAAAGCTTCTCCACAGAGCGGCGTGGGGGTGGGGGGTGCGGGGTGGCGTTTGTGAGGTCGGCTGGCGGCGTGATTGATTTTTCCCCGTTGAGAAACAAATAAACTTGTTATTTGGTTGAAGGGATCGCTATTGAGAGCGATCTTAAGAGAATGGTGTGTGTGTGTGTGTGTGTGTGTGTGTGTGTGTGTGTGTGTGTGTGTAATCAGAGGCTGCTTGCACATTGCTGGGCCAGTGGGTAAACACAGGCGAATTTCATGGTGAGACAAGAGCGAACTCCTGAAACAGGACCAACAAAAAGAAGAGAAGTAGAACTAATTGAAAGAAAACCAGCACGCTGCCTTTGATCTCAGAGAAGACTCCCTGATGTTAGCACTTTGTTTTTTGGAAACAGAGAAAGAGAGAGAAAGAGAGAGAGGACAGGAGTGGAGAGGGGGGGAAAGCTTTTGTTCCTTGGTTAAGCTTGGATCGAGAAAAGAAAGTGCGAGAAATGAATACTGTTTAAATCTTAGGTCATTCCTTTGCGTAAATACGAAAGGCCGTGGACAAAATAGCGAACGTTCATTGTTGGCGGTTTTTCTGCAGTCAGCACGACACGACAGTCGAGACACGTTGCGTAATCTGACGTGGGGATTATTAATACAGTGTAAAAAAAATTCACGAGTTGCGCTCATAGAACTAAAAACACATTGCATCATTAAAACAACACGTGGACACCATATTCATTACGCATAAGAATCACACTTTTACAGTTTCGAGTTGCAGAGTACATTTACATTTACCTCTATGGCATTTGGAAGACTTTTTCGGAGCGACTTACATTTCACTGCATTCATACAACTGAGCAGCGGAGTGGTTTAGGGTCTTGCTCAGGGGTCCAGGAGTGGGAGTTTAATGAGGCTGGGATTTCAGCCTTCTGATCCAAGATGGGAAGTGACAAAGTACAAATACTTCGTTACTGTACTTAAGTAGATTTTTCTGGTGTCAGCACATTACTTCACTATTTATTGTTTCCTTTCACTCATACATTTTTTGACACAAATATCTGTATTTTCTACTTCTTACCTTTTCAAACCAGACTTATTACTTTAGTTTGAATCTATTTGATGACACCATCAATATTTTTTCATCTCATTGCGCTCCATTTTCAACCTACCACTGGTGTATCATTTCCTGGCTATCACGCACCACAGACGTAGACTAGCCTACGCACCTAACAACCAGCAAGGCAGAAGGCAAAAGAAGTCTGCCTAACGTGGATCTGACAGAGGAAGTCAGCGATGTAAACATTACTGAGAATATAGTGTTTTTTCAGCCTGAATACATTCATTAGATAACAAAATTCTAAATTCTTTTGTATTAATATATTAATATGATGTGAGGTCCAGTTACCAGCGTGACACTAAAACAGGTAGTAGTAATGGCTACTTTTTACTAAAGTAAAAACCAAACTTCTTTATCGTGGGTAAAAAAGTATAGTCAGCACTTTTACTTTAACCAGAGTCTTTCAAATCATGAGTATCTGTACTTCTATTTGAGTGAAGGATGTGTGCACTTTTGCGACCTCTGGCCTTGACCACTAAGCTACCACTCCCCTGAGAGGATACCAGTGTACCAATACCATCTCTGTTTTTACTTTATCCTGATTATTGTTTTTCAACAACCATCTTGTAATAAGGACACCTACGAGCTCCTGACATCTCCGGTTCCAGCAGCGTTCTGGCATCAGAACCGAACCAATTTTGTTGACCGAGAACCAGATGCTTGGGCTTGGAAAGTGCTCATCAGTGGAAAAGGGGTTATGAGAGACATATTGTAGTATTTTACGATGGAATCTTCTTTATTGGTCACTAGTGCTCGAGTGCTATAAACACCTGTACGATGATTTAGAGAGACGATTTTTCCATTTATATGATGTTTGGTCATTAATTCCTCCACAAGATTCTTATGAGAGGCTGTATCTCAGTGGTTAAGGCATTGGACAATGGACTTGAGAAGGCAACAAGTTTAAATCCCAGTATTACCAAGCTGCCACTGCAGGGCCTTTGGCAAGGAAAAACAAGAATGCAAGAAATTTCTACTTTCCATGATCCTTAAGAAATGTAGATAATACAGATTCATGTTAAACAGGTGACTTTTGGAATATTGCATTTGTTTAATTGGGGGAAGGTGTGAGAAAATCCGAAAGCAAACATTGAAATATTTTTTTAATAATCTGTAATAAACAACTCATGGACGTTTGTGCAAAGCAAATGTAAGAATGTTGTGCAGACTTTTGTAAATGTGGGACACAAACAGCTCCCTAATTATGGAATCACCGCCTAATGGATTGCTTTCTGTGATGTAGTCTCCTAATTTATTTCTTCTTCACGTCTGTTGTAGGTCATTTTCGCCCTTAATCAGACGCTGCTTCAGCAGGAGAGTCTGCGGGCCGGAAGTCTGCAGGTCCCCTACACCACTGAGGATCTCATTAAGCACTATAACTGTGGTGATCTTAACTCCATCATATTCAACCATGACACTTCACAGGTACACACACACACAGAATTCACTACACACTGCAATAATATAATCATATAAATATAAGACATAAATGCATGATTTAAGAAGATACAGTGTAGAAACTAGTCAAATTATCTGCCAGTAAAGTATAATTACACTTGGTAAGATTTCATTAGCATTAAAACACTTATTTCAAGCTGATTGACTGAAGTTAATTAGTTGATTTAACAAACTTAAAACAAGCTTGTTAATTAGTTTATTTAACAGTTTGCTTTTCTTTTTCGTGTGCAAAGATCTTAAACCCAGAGCTAATAAACAAGAGAATTCCTCTTAATTTAAGAATCATCACTATGTATTCTGTCTTGAAATACGACAAAGCATTAAACTAAAAACACGATAAGTATTAAAATCAAGCCCACACATACAAATCTAGTTTTATTTATCAAATGCACATTCATACAGATTACGACATTAGTGAATTGATGACTTATTACGACTGTCCAACATGTAAATTGAAATAGAATAAACAAAAATATAAAGTATAAAAAGTATAGTAAAAGTATAAACTATCTAAACTATAAAAAAAGCTATAAACTCAACTAAACTATAGAAATATATATATATATATATATTAGGGCTCTTAATAAATTTTAATTCGACCATTTAAAATGAAATAAAGTAAATGATTGTCATGAGTTACTCGTGATTATTCGCAACTTTTTTATCTTTTCTAAATTTCACTAAAATTTATACTTTTCAAGTTTTTAATACTCTTATCAACATGGGCATGGACAAATATGGATGCTTGATTTAAATATATGTTTATTATTAGTAAAACCAAACTCAACATAGAGCTTGATGACAAAATATTCTTGGAAATGTTTCAAAGTAATTCTTATTAAATATTGAGGTGTTTTAAACTACGTAAATTATAAAGACACCAAACTGAATTTTTGCTATGTTTCTGCACGGACGGTTTTCATTGCTGGATTTGTGCATCATGGTGGATTTTGGTGCTTTATTTGAGACTTGATAATTAATTTTTTATTTTTTACCGGGGTTATTTATATATATATATATATATATATATATATATATATATATATATATGCCCTTGTTTCTAGATTCTTTTCACAATAAAGTGTTTAGGTGAACCCTGCACAAACGCTTGGTCACAATATTTGTAATAAAAATTGTCAAGCAGAAATGCGTGCTGCATTAATTGCTAAATAGAAAAAAATAAGAAAATAAAATCTTAAAACAATCATAATTTTACACAATTTGCTCTCGTCTAATGTTATAAAAGAAGATCAAAAAGATTTTTATGGCTGGAAATAAGATGTAATTCTTGACTAGATGAGGAATTTGCAGTGCAAACGATCAGCACACAAACAGCTACCAAAAGACTGCAAAATGAGCCCACAGTTGGAACCATTTCTTGATTTTTTGGAGGGGTTTTATTTCAGATGCCCAACTTCAACAACGTCACTCTGCCTCCTAGCGAACAGATCACGGCTCAGGAGATCGACAGCTACTTCCGTCAGGAGCTCATCTACAAGCGCAATGAGCGAATGGGCACGAGGGTCAAAGCTCTGCTAGAGGAGCATCCCGACAAGAGCTTTTTCTTCGCCTTCGGAGCAGGTCTGTTCCCGATTTACCATTTCTGCTTCTTCAAAATCCACTCTCTCTTTTGTAATGTAGATTATTTTCTTTAGTGATTCGAAGATGCCATTTAATGGGGTTTAACATCATGTTACTCTTGAGAAGTTTGTCAAACCGCAATGGCGAAATTGTGTTTGGGATTAGGTCCATAGGGAGCCTGGTTTTGTTCCGAACCAACATGAACAGAACAATCCATTCACAATATATTCCCCTAGCTCTCATACCCGGTTCAATTAGAGGTCACCTGTAGATCATCAGCAGCTCCAGAGCAAGAGTTACATGAAACAAGCCCCAAATCTGATTATGGCTACTTAGAGCAAATGACTTAAATTCTTTTCATTTTAAGTGGCGCACTCGTGCATGTGGGTGAGAGAGGGCTTAGCGTACCGGCGTTTAACTCAAAACGACTGCGATCTGTTATTGAACCGCTACAGACAGCTAGTGAGGGAATAATAAACGGTAAAGTCGCTCCCTATGACCAGGTCCTGAGGGCGTGAGTTTAACACAGCCGACTTATAGACTCCAGCGATCTGTTT
The DNA here is from genome assembly GCF_014805685.1 of Silurus meridionalis. NCBI lineage: Eukaryota > Metazoa > Chordata > Actinopteri > Siluriformes > Siluridae > Silurus > Silurus meridionalis. The sequence continues at coordinate 3,368,846 of NC_060908.1, forward strand.
ATTGCCATATCATTGGCTTCGTTTAACGCCAAACTGGAAACAGGGGGAGTTTATAAAACCCAGGAAGTGTGTGAACTTTGGAGAGTTCATGAGGGCAATGTGGAGAGGACTGAAGTGGGATGGAGGAGACTAGAATCTTGGAAAAAACAATTATTTGCCAGCCAACACTTTTGAAAGGGTACATTTAGAACCCAAATGGGTTTCTTATGGTTACTACAGGGAATCCTTAACAACCATATAAACCATATAGTGTTTTTCTAGCAGGTCGATCCCTGTAGGAAGGTAGGAACCCTTAAGTGTTCAAAGAACCTTTGAGAAACCTTATGCTTCATTGCAGAGTTGCAGAGTGTAAAAGGCCACAGTTTCAAAGTTTACATTAGGTGTTACACTCCAGCTCAAGCAGAGTATGACTTCACTCTTCCTGCTAAAGATACTGTATGAATGCTCATTTAACAGAGCTCTTCATACTCCCTGAGAGGAAGATGAAGCTATTTGAGTATGTTTTGAGAACTGAATTGGCTGAAGTAAATAGCACATATTGGACATCCAATTCCTACAAAAAAAAAATCCTAGCGATAATGAAAATTTAAAAGTACCATTCATTCTTACTTCATCTCCCAATGATGGTTGTGGACCAACAAGGTTTTAGCATATAAGCAAGATCTGGTAGCCTGACCTTCCAAACCTTTTGGCTTTTCTCAGTAAATTTCCGTAAACACTTTGTTTTTGGAAAGATAGGACAAAAACCTTTGATCCAAGGATTGGACTTCATTGGCCAGTTGTCAGGGTATAAGACAATATTTTAATTTAAATACAGAATTGTAATGTTGACCGACTTGATTGAAATAACTAGGACAGGTTAAAACTCACAGTTGCCAAATACAAGCTGATTCTTCAAACTTGGGTTTTGGTAGATGATGGATCATCTAAATGCTAAATATGTACCAAGCTGCTGAGTCAGATCGATGGTAAATCTTTACTTTATAAGTAAAACAGTTGCTTATAAGGAAGGGACTTGACTGAACTACGAACCAGGTTAGTAGTCTGGCTTTGCCGCCGATTTTTTTGCTTTTTTTGGACTGACTGGATGGAGTTTTGAATGGACATCTGCTACCAACATCCAGGAGAAACATGCCTTAAAATAAAGTTACATTTTAAAGCAATTGCTTGAAATGGAAAATCATTTGCCAAGAATTAAATCATGGGCAAGTCCTTGTGATCTGCAAATTATTATAAAATCAAAGCAAAATTCTGTTGTTTTTTTACCCGCTGGACTTTCCCTCTTTTAAAATTCAACCACCCATCCTGCCTAGACTTTTCCCAACGAAGCATCTATTTACCTCTGCAAAAAAATGTGATAAGATAAGACGGAAAAACCCCACAAGACGGAGCCGTGTTTACACGTTCCAGGTGTAAGACAATGTGGAACGCATGGCTGACGATGTTAGCGGTTCAGATTCCATCATAACGAAGCACTACTCAGTGGGTTAGATTGCTGATTAGAAAGACCTGCAAGGAATCTGACCAAGGAGTCTAGAATATCACCCTCCAAAGCTGTGTACATAAGGCTGACAAACGCTGGGTTCGTCGAAATGAATCTTGTCATGCGGAGCATATTGTTAGCACCTCTTTACCGAGACAATTAGAGCTCTTTGTTTCATTACTTGGGTTGTTGACACCCCGGGGGGGGGGGATTGATAAGAACATTGGCAAGTCCAAACATGATCGGTCTTTAACCGCAAGGTCTGAGATATCATTCCATTTGTCGATGTTGATTACTTGTTACAGTTTTTCTCAGTTGCTTCGGAGCATTTCTCAAATCATCCTTAATATTTGCCAACCAGTAAGTGCATTACTTAAAACAGTTTGTACAATCAGCACAACACACTGGATTTCTTGCAAAAGCCTGTACTTTTTTCAAAATCCGTTCATCTCTCAAAAGTTAGTATTTGTGTCAATGAACATCTCAATGCCATCAGAATAACAAGTCCTTTTGTCATTGTTCACAAACAAGATCGTCACAATGTTCAGTCACATTTTTCAATATGACGGCGCACGGTTTCAGTATTTCATGATGTAAACAACGGTTTGAATTACAATTATATATAATCTATGAATTTCAACAGTACAAATGTTTTTATTTGATTTATATTGATGGCAGCAGACCGGAGAGGATTTACACTTTTACTGTACTGTAATAGTGTCTGTTTGTTTCTTGGTTGTTCATCCGTTTTCAGAAATTGTAATTCTTAATATGCACACACATTGAAGGTTTACAAGATTCACCTTTGACCTGTTTTAGAGAGCTAGTTGACCCTTCTGATCTGATGCCGTACACCTACATTAGCGAAATGAAAGATTGTTTTGGGGGTTTAAACGATTCAGGTGAAACCAGTATAATATATTTCGATCAACATGACATAAACAACTGATAACAAGCAGACAATTATACACAATCAAGTAAAATAATGTCCAAAAGCATTCGCAATTTGATCAATGCAACACGAAATGCTTTTACGATGTGCACAAGGGACTACATGATGTGGAGGTTGTACAAGTAATTTTGAGAAATCCGTTTCTGATCTCAGTAACGCTTCAAAGCAGCCGAGAAAAACTGTAAACACAAAGCAGGAATAACTCCTATGACCCAAAATGTGTGAATGTTTAGTTTACTGTATTGATGAGGAATTGTCTGGGAGGATTGTGAAACACTAAACTGGTACTTTCTAAGCCGATTTTCAGTGTTATACCCAAATTTGGAGCCATTCTGAGACATCATGCGAGATGTAAAATGACATGGAATGAAAACAGACGCAAAAGAAAGTTTAGTGGTGTTTGAAGAAAGGATTACCTGACCTGTAGATGACTTCTCAAGCAATCAGACTGGCCCTTTCAGCCAGAAATGCGCTGATTACTGAGATAATGTGATTAGTAATAGGCAGATAGGCAAATACATTGCTAGTTAATACACAACAAGCGACCAATGGAATAGAGACGGAGTTGAAAATGAGGAAAAATGTGATAGACAAAGAGGGGAACGGGGTGAAAAGGTTCAATTTATGTGTATTTTCTCAGTGGCTTTGGAGAATCTCTTGAATCACACTTAATATGTGCAAAAAATAAGTACATTTCTCAAAACAATTACTTTTCTCAAAATCATTAGTTCATCCCTCAAAAGTAAATATTTGTGTCAATGAACGTCTCATTAACATCAAAATAACACGTCATTTTGTTATCGTCCACAAACAATTCGTCACAACGTTCAGTCATGTTTTTTTATATGACGGCGCACGGTTTCAGGGCTTCCGGATGTAAACTACGGTTTGGATTACAGTGACTGTTACAATGACAATTACAAAGCTGAATTTCTTCTGTTTGGCATCTATGAATTTCAACAGCACAAATGTACACATTACTGTATGTGGGATATTGATTGTAAGACACCAGACAGGATTCCCACTTTTACTGTAGTGTACTAGTGTTCGTTCACTTCCTGTTTTGTTTTTTTTTTAATCCATTTTCAGAAATTGTACTTGTGTTTTGCCAATCAAAGAAAGAACCTGTTTAGAGAACTATTCATTGGTCGATCTTGATGCCGTTCACTCGCATTAATGACATCCAAGATTCATCTGCACAATTCATCAGTTCAAGACACATTTACAAAAAAAAGTCATAATATATATAACATAGTATTTTATACTTTATAGTTATACTTTCAATTTTTTTTCCAACATAATTTCATACTTGGATTTTCGTTTTCATTCAATTTTGTTGGAAATGTTGGAAAGTCCTAAAAATCATGTCACTACATGTTGTACTCTGTATGAATGTGTATGTGACAAAAATATATATTTTTTTATTTGATTTAATTTGATTTGATTTGATTTGATTAGCAGCTTAAAATCTTAAAATGGGATTCAAACCCCATGGCTTGAGATGAGTTTAAACTACTTTGGATCCACAATCAGATACCAGAAATCCTGATACCGTTAGAACCAGGTAGCCAGATTTTGTATTATTATTATTATTATTATTATTATTATTATTATTATTATTATTATTATTATTAACCCAGATTTACTGTCTGGACAAATTCAGAAATCTTTAAGTGGTTCATAGTCTACAGATTTCCAAATATTGATTCTATGCCAATTGTATATATGGTTTTCATATCGGTGGTACAAGTGACTCACTGGTACAAGTACCCATTTGTGTGTGTGTGTGTGAGCAGTCTGCTGAGCTACAGGAAGTGTGAGAGTGAAAGCAGAGACAGGGCTAATAGGGCAGTCCCTAACAAGGACTCTGTTTCATGGCCTGGTCCTGGGGGGTTTGCTTTACAAGGTTCTGAGTGCAGCGAGGTGAGGGAAATGATCTCAACCCCAATCACCCGAAGCCATGCAACCTGACCTTCTCCCGAGTCTAACGTTGATGTTGAACGGTCTTGTACGATAAGTCAAACCAATAGGTCGTATTAGCAGTCAGACTTTTGCATCCAATGAACTCAGAAGTTTGCATTTAATCAGAGGAACTCAGAGATTTGAAACTTATCCAAAAAATGACTTTACCAACTTGTCAAACAACTTTGTAATTAATTTGATTGATACAGAATTTTGGCAGATAATAAAAATTAATCCAGAACTTTCCGAATTAAATCAGGAATTTCCCAAAATGCCCCCCAAAAATCATACCTGACCAACAAAATCCTCTCCTCACAGACATTGTCAGGTTCTGACATGCACTAACCCACGGTCCAACCTCTATTTTCAGCATGTCCTGTTTACCCCAAACAAATGTTTATGGCACTATAAATATTCCGAAATGCGGTTCCATGAAATATGGTGTTTGTTTGCTACTCTGAGCTATTTACGCACCAAGGAATTTCTCTCACGCTTCATTCTGAAGATAGTCAACAGAAAACCCAAACCAGGGTGGTCATTTTCTCCTTCAGTCACTTTTTTCTGTCTCACCATCCTCTACTGCAGGAATGTATGGAATGTCGGTGAAATTAGTATGGATTGATGTTGCAGTTATGCAGAGGTGGACCTAAAGCAGGCTGAGGGACGGGTTATAGGTCACAGCCCCAGTTTTATCGAGGGAGATGGAAGGTAATGTTGCAGAAGGACCCAGACGTGTACTTGGACTGGGATCAAGCCAGAACCTTTAGCAATTTTTCATCTGAAAGTGTGCTTGAAGTGGGCTTGGACATCCAAATGCTGTTGATCAGAGGTCCCCAACTACTGGGAAAGTACTGGACGCATAACTGGTTGTGGAAGAGTTGTTACTGGGTCGCAAGAACATTCTGGGGGAAAATATCTATATAATGTTATAATGTTAATGGACAGTTTAAATTTTTTTAAAACAATTTTAAATAAAATGCCTGCTTGGTTTAATTAATGAAATAAAATATATAAAAATAAAATATAATCAATCAAATTCATTCCAAAACACTTTTTAATTATATTGATTAAATTGAGTAATCGATTAAATAGCCACAAATTTAATTGTTAAAAAAAAAAATGGAAAAATGTTATCAAATAGTTTACATTTGTTAGACCCCATTTGGGTAATACAGGGGTGTTTATAAGTGTGTGTGTGTGTGTGTGTGTGTGTGTGTGTGTGTGTGTGTGTGTGTGTGTGTGTGTTTAGTTTCAGTATACTTTAACAAATATCTGCATTTAAGAAGCACACAAGATATTTTAAATATTTAAATATTATGTATTTATTTATTCAGTATATTTATTTATAAATGAATAGTTTCTTGCATCATTCATTCATTCATTCATTCATTCATTCATTCATTCACTCCCTCCATATGTGGAATTGTGAGGAATTTCTCCTTTTAATACAAATTTTTGGAGTTGTTCTTAAAACGCAAAAGAATCCATATCGCTAGACTGTACGTAAAAACGTTGGCAATGACAGGAAGTCATCGCTTTTGCACATGCACAAAACAAAATGTTTTTTACATATTTTATATATATATATATATATATATATATATATATATATATATATATATATATATATATATATATATATATTAGGGCTGTCAGTTGATTAAAATAATTAATCGTGATTAATCACATGCTTGTCATGAATTAATTTGAGATTAATCGCAACTTAACCACACATTTTTATCTGTTCTTAATGTACCTTAAATGAATACTTTTTAAGTTTTTAATACTCTAATCAACATGGGCGTTAACAAATATAGATGCTTTATGCAAATCAACTTAGAGCAGGAAGACAAAATATTCTTGTAAATGTTTTAAAGTAATTATGATGTTTTACATTTCGTAAATCATCAGAACACAAAACGGAATTTTTGCGGAGTAAAGAAAGGACTTAGTAAATAAATGTGTATTTGCATTTAAGGTTTTAATTTCAACTCTTTCATATATATTTATTTATATTTTTACAGAAATAGAACAGAAATGCACGCTGCATTAATTGTGTGTTTAAAAATCACGTGTTTATTTTCCATTTATTCCGAAAGCCCTTAATATAAAATAATTTATAATATGTTTTTATATATACATATATACAACCCCCGATACACACCCCACTAGATGGTTAACAGGAATATTTTCAAACCGAACCTAGGCTGTTTCATTACACAATGTTGTGAGACTCCTCAACAACTACTCAAATGTAAATAAAAGTGACAAACTTACAGCACCCTAATCATAAATCACCAACAAATTTCTGATATATTTCGTTCCTCAACAACACTCAAAACATCGTTAGATATGGCACTGCTTTGTGCCGCAGCTTTAGAAGAATTCAGGCCTAACAAGGCTTTCATTCATAAATCTGATCATAAAGCCGAGCTATTTTAGCCATTTAAATTTACATGCATTTTGACAGCTGAAAAACACTAAGCTGTGGGAGACATGTGGAAATGTTTAGAGATCTGAGTAACTCTATACAGGTACCTGATCAGACACTCGTTTGAGTTGTACGTTGTCTTTTGTCATTTTTTTGGCTCTCTATACTAGTAAGAACAGATTACAAGTAATGGATTCCTGCTATAGAGAACCGTCACGAGCAAGAGAAGAGCCGATCGGCTGCTCGAACCCTTAGTCGACAAACCACAAAATTTAAATATTTGTGGGCTTGTAATTGCAAGCGTGGTTGTACGCCTCAGTGTTTACGTTTGGGATCTTGTATTCTTTTCACACACAATTAAATTCCCTTTTCGGGCGGTTCCTCGGAAGACGTGCACTTCGAAGCGAAAGCCCGGGTTAGATCTGGCAGGCTGAAATGTGTTGTGCGGCATAAAAAGTGTTTGACATTTGCGTTGTTGAACCGAGGCCTTTTGATTTCCCTCAGGGTATGTGGACGTTTTATCAGACACCCGAGCGCCTCTCCAGCTTGGAGATGTCTTTTATATAGAGCATTGACATGTACAAAATGACTTCAGTAGCACTAAAAATGCCCCAGTCACCCCCCATCACCCCAAAATGGGCATTAGCGTTAAGGGCGAAAGCCAGCGTTCCAGACTCACTGCTCTTTACGAGGGTTGGTGTTTTGCAGCGGGGTGATTTATCGCTGTGCGAATGACTGTGAAACCGTTTACGAGCGTCACGTACGTATCGCTGTAGCCTGGAAACACTTCCACCGCCGACGGCAGGGTGCCAAGCAGGTGCCGACAAGATCGACCCGTTTTACAGGTCCCAATTCTGCTCCCCCGGTAGCTTCGTATACGGATTCATTTCCTGGCATTTTACAGGTTTCATATTAGCGGTCCTGGCTAATCCTACTTGCAGACTTGGCAGCAGAGTCACTATCAGAGGCTGGAAAGAATTTAGAATTAAACAGAAATATGCACACCGGCAGAAGGTGACCGCCATTATCTCATGGGCTAAATTGGAATTTTCAAGCATCGTCGCTCCACCATGTGTGCACGCTAACGACGAAACTATGCAGCGCTAGCAAGCCTCAACATCCCTCCCTCTGATTAAAGGCACAAGCTGGATCCAGTTCACCTCCACACTTTGACCTCGGCACCACCCGAAGCTGTGGCTACACGCACCTGGTATAGGATTTTATTTTCTTTGCCCTGAGCCACCTTCCAAGAAGTCGCCCCCGAATAGTCACGGCTTTATTATAAAGAGGGAAGAATTCCATATCTGGTTATTAGCGGCTCACGCAAAGAAGCAGCAGGATTGTTTGGGCTTTTTAAGTCGGGAGGTCGGATTGCTACGAGGTAAAGACAGCGCGATAACGCCGCTCCCCGGGCCGTTTATGGCCTGCTTCTCAGTCGCTTGAAGGCACATTTACCCCCTCTCCCCCCTCTTTGTTTCAGAGAGCCTTTAAGACTGTAGGATTATGCTGGCCTTATTGGATTCTCTTAATAAAGTGCAGAAGCAGTGGGGTCAAAGTGCAGAGGTGCCTCAGAGTCTTTTTTGAGGATCACCATGTGTTGCGTTTACAAACCCAGACTTCAGGAAAGATGGTAGAGTTGTTATAAGAATGTCATTACATCATGAATTCATTGTGTTTATTATTAGGGCTGGTAAGATACCCATACGTACGGCTACGTGAATATGAGGTATCACAACACTACGGAGACCGAGGCGTGTCCTGAGAGTCACAAAGAATACAGATTAACATGGCAGAGGCAGAGCTGTAACTTCCTGCAGACAGAACAGGAAAATAACGTCTGGTTTTGTTTAATCTGTTTTCTTTCTTTTTTTTCCACTACAAAGACCTGTTTGTGAAAGGGCCATACGTTAGAAGTCAGAAGGCACAGTGAATCGCATTATGTTGAATCGAATCGAAATCACATTGTAATAGGGGTGAATCATATCGGTAGCTGTATCATTTATGTCTATATAAATGTTGTATAAATATATAAATGTGCATCTCCATAACAGGCCGTTGCGATTCGCATCTCGATGTGACATCCTTAGTGTTTATTAGTTAGGCTGTCATGTTAGCCAAGTGTTTATTCAGTTTCAGGAAAATATTCAAAGTTCTATCAGTCAGATATGAGTGGATTATAAAGCTGCATTTCAGCACAAATTTGCAAACAAACTGTTCGAAGGCGAAACACATTAAATTGATGAAATTGTGTTTCTTTGTGAAAGCACAGAGAAGGAAATGGTTTTGTAAAAAGCGCACGCAGAAAAGAGAAACCTGGACCGACTACAGTGCACTTCTTAATCAGTAAAGCATGGCCTGGCGAATGCTGGAGCATATTAATACTTGCTGGCGCTATAGGAATCTCTGCTATCATTTAGTTATGTGTTGTATATTGGATCCTCACATGCAGTGCAATGAATTATGGGTTTTTTAGGGGTACTGGTTAAGTAGCAAAAGTCTTATTCGATCAACAATCAACAGCATCAGATTGGCGGAATGCAAAGCCCTGACTACATGCACTGAAAAGCTGAAAAAGTATAAGAACTGTGCACTTAATTTAACACTTGTGATCACTCACACACACACACACACACACACACACACACACACACACACACACACACACATACACACACAAATACACACACTTTGGATGAGAAACCAAAGGCAGTTTCCTGAGCGTGTATGGAATTTCTGTCCATCAGCATTAGTGTTCTTAGCGACGCTGCCACCATCATGCTGACTCGACAGATCTGACGCCGGGATTAAAGCCGCTTTAAACGGCGTCCTGGCTCGCAAACCGACACGCCAGATGACACACTCACGCAGATCGATCGGCTCCTGTTTGTTTTAGCTGGAAGGTTTACGCTGAGCTTGTTCCTATTCTCATCTCCTTCTTTCCCTTTCTGTAAGGTTTGGGCCATTTTATTTTGCCTGGGGTTGGCAGAGAGAGACGGTGTGTGTGTGTGTGTGTGTGTGTGTGTGTGTGTGTGTGTGTGTGTGATGAGATGTGTACCACCACGTAGATTCAAAAGGCAGACTGTACCACCACAAACGCATAGGCCACACACAGGAATAAGTACAGCCAATAACAACAATGACACTGCTCTCTGGTATGATGTAGATCAGCAGTTTCAGATCAGACAGACAGACAGACAGACAGACAGACAGACAGACAGACAGACAGACAGACAGACAGACAGACAGATAGATAGATAGATAGATAGATAGATAGATAGATAGATAGATAGATAGATAGATAGATAGATATGTAACCATTTTAGCTAGCTAAAACATTAGCTAGCTGGGTGGGTCAGCTAGCATACACACTTTTTTGTAAGTTTTAAACATGAAAATATAAGGAACTTTGTTTTAACAAAAATCTGATCAGCCACTGTAATAAGGTCAACTAATAAAAAGGTATTTATGGATGAAAATCACATCTTTTAGGTCACTGCTAGTAATAACTTAAGGCAAAAAGGTAAGATGAGGTAAAAATGCGCAGTGCTGTGGAGAATGATGCTGCTTGAAATTATTCTTTGTCCTTATTTTTTTTCCTCTTTTATTTTGTATTAAAAGGAGTCCAAAGAAGGAAATGACATTCATTCTACATAAACCCAATGTAAAGCAAGTGGGCTGCCTGGTGCGCATGTTTAATCCCAGTCTGGTGAAGGAAACCAGGTGAATGATATTTGAGATTTGGCTCTTGGTGGAGCAGCACTACTTTCATTCATCTCTGACTCTGGTACTGGCTGCTGTTTGAAAGCTGTACTTAAAGCAGATGGAGCACTTCAGGTCGACTCTCGTTTGAAACCATGCCCATGTAAAGTCTGCGTCGTCGTCGCGAGGAGAGAGAGAGTCTGCTAGCATTTTCTCGTCACTTTTGCGTTTTTTCGAACACTGGAACGGCCTGAGCTTGCCTTGTCCACCACTATTAAATAAAACGATAGATAGATAGATAGATAGATAGATAGATAGATAGATAGATAGATAGATAGATAGATAGATAGATAGATAGATAGATAGATAGATAGATAGATAGATAGATCTCTCGTCTTGTTGCAATATTTTCTGATTTACACGTTTACCCCATATTTTAGCCATTCATAGTTACATTCAGCTCTTTGGTTCTTGGTTGAACAACTAATGTTCATGGATTGTAAACAAACTGCTTAGTTTCCAATCCAAGGGCTGCTGTGAGTTTTTCTTTGTCTCTTTGTATCATGTTTTGGCATCACACCCATGCTTTTCCACTCGGCCGTGCTCTGCGAATCAAAAACAGAATACTTGGGTATCTTTTCCATCTCTGTTCCTGTGAAGTGAAAACTGAACTGATGATTAGACTCAAAAGGTGTTTTTGGATAATGAGGCGTTAGCGTTCCTGAGTTTTGTTGTTGACGGCGTTTTCTGTAGCCTCGTGCTGTGGGATTCCTGGACACTTTCATTGGGACTCATGAGAGCATGAGACAGGTTTTCAGAGAGCTCAGGGAGGAATGTCTTTACCGGTGAGCTTCGGGGTAGGTTCAAGATGCTATCTGCGCCTGCCTTCGCGTGCATTCCTTAATAAAAACAGATATAACTGATATGCCATGTTCTGAAGCAAGGACAATTCAAAACGATAATATTTCTATAGCGCTTTTAACAGTAGACATCCCAAAGCTTCTTCTCAAGGGACAATACTATAGAAATTAAACTTGTTAGAGTAGTGCAGTTTGTCGAGCATTACAGATTTACTGTCCTCTGAAAAGAACTCACCAACTGCCAACAAAAGTGAGTACACCACTAAGAGGCTGCCTTAATCCTCCTGGGCATGGACATTCAGCAGAGCTGCACAGGTTGTTGCTGGGATCCTCTTTCACCTTACTACTAGATAGATAGATAGGTAGATAGATAGATAGATAGATAGATAGATAGATAGATAGATAGATAGATAGATAGATAGATAGATAGATAGATAGATAGATAGATAGATAGATAGATAGATAGATAGATAGATAGATAGACAGACAGACAGACAGACAGACAGACAGACAGACAGACAGACAGACAGACAGACAGACAGACTCACTCCTGAATACACAAAGCCAAAAACCATCATAGTCAACTTAATCAATCTGGATGTTTTCGTCATATTGCAAAATAAAACAATCTTTTATTAATCGTTTATTAAAGTAAATTTTAAATTCAATTTTTTTCTTTTCCATGCATTGGCCCGTGTCGGAACGGAAATTGTTGATACAATTATTTTGTCCCGGTGCCTCAGACCTGTCAGTAGATTGTTAGCCTAGCAGCAGCTCCCCATTTTTCACACTAACCACCATCCGGTTAGCGGAGATGGATTCGTTTAAAAGATTGATTTAAACCACAATGAACAATGTTTCTCTGATAGCACTGCAGGAAACCGCAAAAAAAAAAGATCCAACAAAAATATGTTTAGTTTTCCTGCTATTTATCAGTGCTGCTCATTCTGAAGTTTGCTTGATTGTTAATAAGATTTTGAGTGCTGTCCTGTAACCGATGGAATCGCGATTTCAGAAACCGATGCCAAGGACGTTAACAAGCGTGTATTAGCGGGATGCTAAAACAACATTCGGGAGGTTTTATTTGGCTCGTTCGCCGCCTTTTGGATCTTTGCTTGACTTTGTGCAGCGCTTACCTCTGCAATCTCAATAAGCCAAGACAGAAAAAAAGGTACTTATGTCAAGTTCCAAAAGGCTCCAATAACAACAAGCCATTTGAAGCCATTCAAATCACCGCAGAAGACCTCAGGCGTGGAGGAAGCCCCCGTGTATCTCAGACATTTCCTAGTAATATTTACTCAATCCACGTTTTGGCACACTTAGAGCTTAACGTTTTGCGGACAGACTTCTTCTGTAATATATCATTAATTCCGTTTCCACTTTAAATAAAAACTAGCTTAGAGTTTGGTTCAAAGGGCAAGACTCCTCCAGACACTGTTATTCCATAGTCATGGAATCCAGCTCCAGAAAAACTTTGCTAACGGCTTAATATTTCGTCTAGCTGTACATCTATCAGGCCTCAGCAGCACTCAAAACGTCTTAGCGGTATTCTCAGGTTTCGTTCATGTTTTCGAGTCCTTTCACTAACTGCTCGGCTAGCAATGAACGCCATCATTTCTTCGGGCAGCGATATTCATGAAACCCTCTCTAACCAGCTATAAATTTTCTGAAAGTTACACGGCTATAAATTTCGCCCGAGCCAACCCCTTGTCCAAGGACCAACAATTACTGTCGATCTTTTAGATGCTAAAGTGGTTATTTTGACCTGTTGGCTGGTTACATCTGGCTACAGTATCCCCTTAGCCTAGCACTGACTGGTTATGGGAGGAGGGGGGCCTTCAACCTGTCGTTAGCCTGATTGAGGTCAGTTAAGGGTTAGACCAGGAGCCAGCCGGTCCAAGTTGTTAAATATCAAAGGCTGACCTCTTAAGCTGGGTGAGAGTTAGCAAGTAGTGCACACATTCAGGGCAATTTTATGGTTTGTGTATAAACTCAAGCAAAAACACAATACTTGGTTGCTCTGTGTGCTAGCATTAACTTGAAAATGGAGTATGTAGTGATAATATTTGAAATAAGGAGGTACAAACAGGAAAAATGGGCAAGCATCAGGATTTCAGCAAGTTCAACAAGGGCCAAATTGTGACGTCTAGACGCCTGGGTCAGAGCATCTCCAAAACTGCAGCTCTTGTGGGATGTTCCTGGTCTGCAGTGGTCAGTATCTATCAAAAGTAAATCAGCCCATGTGCACAAAGCTGGATACGGGCTGTCACGGTATGTGCATTAGCATCAAAGCTCTCTCCAGCAGTCCTAGTGGGTGGTTCGATACGATGCGTGATGAATAAAACAGGCCCGACGCTGCATGTCCGCCAAGCACTAAAATACCTATTACAAGTGGCATCTGCTTAATAGTAGTGAAACGCATACCGCCTCTCACTGCTAGCGTGTGCAGAGCGCATGCCGTGATTTTTCAATTATTCTGCCCCCTCTTTTCCGTTCCCTCTCTTCTGGGGCCTGTTATTAGCTTCTGACTGACATGTAGAGCAACCAAGCCTTCATGTTGTCCATATGAATTGTATGTGGTTAACATCTAGCAAGCTGTCAAACCAAATAATATTTCTTTTGGATGTAATATACCGGTGTGACGGGGAGACTCGAAGGAGGGATCAGGGTTTTTTTTTTTATTAAATATTTATTCCAAATGAACAGATAATGCCTTCAGATCCTAGTATTTACAAGAAACGTTCCCTCGACATTTAGTTGAGACTTTTTTGACATTTTTATTGAAGGGGAAAGGGATCTTGAGGGAGCGAAAGGTTTGTACTACAGATACGAAGCATCGATTTAGGAATTGATTCATCCTTAGTAACTGCCTGGTCAGGAATGCAGTGATTTTGTAATTTGGAAGAATTTTACCAACTACATTTGTTAGATCTATTTTGGGTAAACAAAAAGATTGAGCAACAGGTTGGAGCCACGCCCACTTCATTTTAAATACAGTTTTTAGATCTTGTCATTATGTTACACAGCTGTTCTGGTTGTTTACACGACACAACAGCTAGCCCGGGGACGAAGACATAAAACCAGCCAAACTCAATTCTATACATTTATTTCCAAGTTCTCAGATACCCTGTGTATTGGGAGGCTCTTGTAATCTTCTGGCTATTTCCACCACTGCCAGCTGAAAGTACTGCTGCTACTTCAAAGATAGATGTGATGGATGTATCATTGACTTCTGACCCCAGTCAGAACTAGCGCTGTCTAAATAACCAACAAAAACACATGACCTCTCTTCCGTATGTTTACACAGGTTCTCCTGCCCGACCTTCAGATCATCAGATGTTTGACTTTCGGCTCCTCCAGTGTTCTCACAAAAATGTGAGAAGCAGGATTGTATCCTGATAAGGATTATCAGTGTAGGAAATGAACATTAGGGTTTATACTAAAATCTTTTAGACCTTTATTCGTCCCACAGTGGGGACATTTCTGATAGCAGTTGATGCCGCCTTGGTTAGAAATAAAAAAATTAAGATTTAAATTTTTTTGAGGGAGGTGGTAACAGTGGTTAAGACTCAGGGTTACTGATCAGAAGGTCAGGGGTTTAAGCCCCAGTATTGCCAAGCTGCCATGCTTGGGGCCCTTGAGCAAGGCCCTTAGCCCCCTGTACTCCAGGGGGGCTGTAACATGCCTGTAACTTGTGCTCTGACCCCGGCTTTCTAACATCACTGGGATATGCAAAAAAACAATTGCACTGTGCTGTAGAGTTTGTGACAAGTATAAAGCACATTTCTTTCTTTCTTTCTTTCTTTCTTTCTTTCTTTCTTTCTTTCTTTCTTTCTTTCTTTCTTTCTTTCTTTCCTTCTTTCTTTCTTTCTTTATTTCTTTCTTTCTTTCTTTTGAATGCACCTGTTTCTATACAGTAAATTTAGAGTCTCTAGTATCAGTGTCATCACTTTGTAACAGTTTGATGTAAAGCTAGAGATATAATCCTAATACTTAATACTGATACACCACGATTGATTATTTTTGATATGGCAGCCTTTTTTTTAACGGAAAGACAAGGATTTTTGAATCGTAAATGATCGTTTTAGATTTTTTTGTACTTGGGATTAATAACAATAATATCAATAACACAATGATTATCTATTCATTCCTCCTTGTACCACTTTTTCTCTTGAGCACCAGCAATCTCTTTCTCAATCTCTTTGAAAAAAAAATTTCATCCCTGTCTGTCGCTCTTCTTGCACGTTCCCATCAAATCGACATGTCAGAATTCCAGCAGGAGCTACATACACAAACAGCCTTCACGAGCCCTTGCGCCCAAAAAAAAACAACAAAAAAAAACAGGCAATGCAGGCACTTGCTATTTATTTATATAGCACGGCCCCTTTCACAAGTCCTAATATAAATATTACACGACATGGAAAAGAGACTCAATTTAAAACGTGCCACTCAAGCTAATAATCGGCGTAAGGCCTCGAAGGACACTGGTTGCTTTCTGAGGCTCTGGTGTGTATAGAGAGAGAAAACTTGGACGTGCTGAATAGCACTCAGTGATCGAAGAGCCTTAAGAAAACAGCCTGGTCCACGTGCTGCTAGAGCACGAAGCAAAAGGGAAGTTTTGAATAAATATATAATATATATAAATATATATAATATATATAAATATCTCTAGCATCTTGCTCGCTAGCATGAACATGACAGTCGGAGCAACAACAGCAAAAAAAAAGCTAGGAATGTGTCACATTGAGTGGATAAGCATCTCTCTCAACTCGGTTATTTTTTTCTAGGAGTTCCAGTTTTGGTTTTGCTAATTAAAGCCTTGACTAGCATGATTAGCTTCGATTAGCCACAGATTAATTAATAGTTTTTTACTATACAGGAAAATGTGTTGCAGTGAAATTGTTGTCAGTGAACAAATAAAATATATTTTTATTTCTTTAAATAGCAAAGCGATTTTTTCTCTCATCGCTTACTGGATCACGGGCTAAGTTGACAAGCTAATTATCGAGCTCCATCTGCACGTGTTACCTGTTCTCCAGTAGCAAGGGACAGTTGTAAAGAGGACAAAACTTTGCTGATTGCGACATAATCAACATGAGAACTCTCGCTGTGTGGCCTCAGGAGCATGTGCAAAGTTTTACGCACTTGCTTCATGCACACATTCTCGCACTTCATTAGCTGTGTGAATATTGAACACAACAACTAGCCTAACACAAACACACACACACACACACACACACACACACACACACACACACACACACACAGATCTGGCGGTAACGAGCAGGTTGAGCCAGCTTTGGTTCAGACCTAAACTTCTAGCACTAAAGCTACATCACTATAAACTGTGTACAGATTGAACTTTTGTTGATAGTGAAGTTCAGTGAAGTAAAGACAAGGCAAATTGGCTCTGTCTCAGTCGCTCTGAGACCCTCGGGAGTTATCTGGCAGTTAACACTGGGTTCCCTGTCAGGAAAGGTTCCATTTAGAATCCATTAACAGGTAAAAAATCTTTAAACTGTCCCAAGAATGTCTCTGTAACCCATTTCAGCATAATTAATTAAGAAGCTTCATTAGTTTGGTCACCTTCAGGTTTCGGCAGACCTGAGTGGGAGTCTGAGACCTTTAAAGACCTTTTCAAACCTTTATATTGTAAGCAGAAAAAACCCATTAAAATAAAACAAATAAATAATAAACAGGTCAAATTATTAACCGTTCACTTTTGTTTGTTCAATCCTTTTTTATTTGTACATTTTATTTTTTTAAATAAACAAACACTTCACAGACAAAACAAATAATTAATAAACAAAAATGCCAAATAAACAATAAACAGACAACAATAGAAAATACAAAAAAACAATAAAGCAATATATATATAAAACAAATTAAGGTAACACAAAGGCAGACACAATCAACAATAAATAATATACAATAAACAGACAAAATAAACAAAAAACTGACCAAATAAATAACAGCTGAAGTTAATTATTAACAGGCTAAATAAACAATAAGCAGTCAAAATAAATTATTAGTAAATGATATAAAAAGCACCTAAAACATTGTGAAAGAAAAAAATTTGAGAGATGAAAGTAAATGTAATACAATGAGATGAATAAACATCTTTTTTGAAAGTTAGCGAGACAACAATGAAGAAAACGTAATCATATGAAAAAAAAAGGAAAGCAGAGTGTACAAAATGTTTGCTTTTAATTATATAAAGTATTTCCTTGTTCTGAGCTTAACATCTGGAAGAAGCTCGACAGAATAATTTTCTCCAGGAACCAAAATCTCCTGAAAAGTTTGCTGAATTCCTGAAAAGGTTCCTATTGGGCACAAGCACATCCATCAAGGAGCTTTATGAGTTCTACAGAAGACGTATGTGCAGCCATGTTCCCACTCGACCAGACATTTTATAAATGTTTTTAGGGTCTGAGAAACTTTTCAGCGTTGATCTTTTTCCCCTTGGCTACTTCCGACCTCAGCACAGCAGCCAGTCTCGGATGGTTATGGCCTCTGATTTGCTCTAAAGGCAGAAAACCCGGTTATCTTATGCCTGACTGGTTCCTCACCACATTTCTAGAAAACAACTCAGTGCTTTGAATTGATTTCGGTAACAAACCTTCAAGCCGAAATGAGGAAGGTCTATTCTCTATTTCTCTTCGCTTACTTGTACACATTCCTCAGTTGGACGAGCAGATATCTCGACTGTGTGCCAGTGTTGGTTTTGGACATCATTTCTGTGAAGGTCAGGGCAGTATGTTTACTGACAGGTGAGTGTGTGACCCCGAGCAGGGGGAGATGCTGCCCTGGTCTCTCCCTTTTTCGCCTCTTGTGTGCTGAAGTGGAAACCAAACTCTGTACCACCAGTAAGTGGTAAAGTGTTTGTTTTAAAAAGGCAAATTTAAAAAAATAATCAAAAAGCCATGTTTTACAGTGTTGTGCTTTATAGAAAATTATACACATTGTTGCTGAGTTTTTGTATCTAATGGTCAATTGGTCAACTTAATTAGCACTTTCCAAACTTGTAGAATTCGAGTTATATTTATATTAAGTTTGTAATCTTGCGTACCAGTGTAGATTTATTAATTACTAGAGATTTAAAGCACTTTTGTACGTCGCTCTGGATAAGGGCGTCTGCTAAATGCCGCAAATGTAAATGTAAATGTAAATGTACCACAGTTAAAGGCTCCTTAGCATTGAGCACCGCTAATTTCCTTTCAGTACGTTCTCGAGCAGCTCCTCCTTCTGTCTAATAGCCTTTACTGATTAGTTTGCCACTTTAGATTCTAGAGAGCATTTGATTAGCTAAAGAATTAGATCTTACGCCGACGATTGTGATACGGAAAAATAAATAAATGTTTGTCGTTCTGTGCGGCAGGCAAACGTAGCAGCGTATATTGCAGTATGATTCCTTACTCTCACCAGCGGTTGACAGAGTTCAGCTGTTTTTGTTTTTGAGCTCGTATTTTTGTGTTTTGGTGTTTCAAAGCCCAGTTTTAGCTCTGGTCTCTCTCCTGAAACAGAGCACACTAATTAGTCTCATCAGCTAAATGTCTGTTTCTTACCGCTCGTTTCATCTGACTCCACCCTCCACTCGTGAACCAGCGATTGTCTACGCACCCGCTGCCCCATACATATATACAGTAACATATACAGTATACAGTACGGTACTGTAAATTGCTCTGTTTTGCTAAATTATGTATCATAATTTGTTAAGAAAAATGTAGCTACTACATCGTAAGTTCAACAAATATTTTAAAAGTAAAGTTATAGCTGACACTAAAGTCCGCTTCCCCAGAAGTGTCAAATGTCACCATTTCAACGATTAAACAATTGTTTGTAGATTATCCTCCACATTAGCCCCCGAGTAAATTGTTACCGTAGACGCGATAATGTATTAGAGCAAGAGTGTTAATTGAACACCTTCTAACCAATCAGAACCAAGAACTCGACTGGAATAACAGACCACAGAAGGACTGTGTGTTTATAATCCACGATAATGGAGCAGCCATATAACAAAAAAGCGCACCGCATTCCGTAGCGCTCTGCGGTTATGCGCTGAATGTGTTTGCTCGTTTAAGAGCTTGTAATTTTTCAACGACTGCTTGCCCACCGCAGGTTTTGACAGATTGAGAGAATATCTCGTGTCACCCCCTACAGGCAACGTTTTGATTGGCGCCTGGTTTGGGCCCATATTCGCTCCGGCACCACGGCCTCGCTTCAGATTAATAGTGGAAAAGCGAACGTTTGATTTCATGACCTCACATCATCCGCTAATGGAAGATCGGTTTACTTTGAATGCCGTCTGATGCCAAATACCTGTCACCGGGACGTTTCTTCCAATCCGGATGGCAAAAAGCGTGACGATTATTATTAACCTCGTATCCAGCGTGCTTCACTTCCTCTGGATTTTTCGAGGGGTTCGAAAGTTGCCCTTTTATAGCGATGTGGAGCGAGACGAGCTCGCGGCTGCAGCCCAGATTCTAACGCTAACTGCTACAAAAGATTTAGCCAAACTGTTGCTTTTACAAAGCGGCGTTCAGTAACAACTTTCATCTCCGAATGCTGTTGTTTTTCCTCTGATCTGTCGTTGGCAAGCTTTCGGGGAGCGAAGCTGGGAGGTCCAGCAGTCGGTGATCACTAACAGAGAGCAGCTTAAAGGATAAGTCTCAGAGCACAAAGCTGGGAGCTTTCCACTTAAAGCCACACATTAATCCCTATCAGCTGGGTTCTGCATATGTGTGTGCGTGTGGTTTAAATACGTTCTCATTACAACAGGTAAAGTGGAGGTCAAAAAGTTAACATATGGTCAGAATTCTCTCGGACAGTAGACAGTAGGTTTCCATTCCATACCCCTCAGTCCCAGTGCTGCCAAAATGGAAAAACTCATTAGGTTTCTATATCAGCATACCATCACACAGCTATTGTGTACGTATGTGTGAGAGAGGGTAAGAGATACGGGGATGTGAGTCGGTCAGCCCAGTGACCTGCATCCCCCAGCTGCCCCGAGGTAAAGCAAGGCATTGTGGGTTCAGGTTCTTTACCTCCTCCCTGTCTCACACAAAGGAAACGGGGCCACATTGTTCCGAGCAGCTCAGCCGTACCGCAGAAACAAAAGGCCGGGTCTTTCATCCGGCCGTGACGCCTGACCTGCGGCGCTCGGCTCACCGGCGGGAACTCCTAACCTCGAAAAGGACCAATGCTAGTGTGAGATGTTTGTTCGGACACTTCAGATTTTGAATGAAGCCTTGCCTGAAAAGCGGTGAAGCATTCCTTGGCTGCATGTTTAGCAATAAAACACTTCAGGGTGTACTGTTACAGAAAAATAATCCATGCCGATGTGCTGTGATGGTTTTTGTTTCTTTTTGTAGCAAAAAATGTTGCCACAATTATTTTTTTAACAATCAACATATGACCAATATAGGACCATTCTAGATTTTTGAGATTTATTTATCCGATAACAAGTTCCAGGAGTTCCAGTATGTGCTGAATATTTTCCTATATATGAAAGTGTTACAATAGGCTGATCCATTTAAAAAATGCAGCTTTACATAGAGAAAGTGGTTATAAAAGAATGTAAAAGTTTGTTCCTTATAATTGTTTAAAAGTTTAAACGAGCGAGTGGCGACTGTGGCAAGGAAAAACTCCCTGATAAGCCTTGAGAGGAACCAGACTCAAAAGGGGTGGCACCAAATGTCCATTTATTACAGTTCCATCATTGTTGTGTGCAGTGTGCAGCGATTGCCACTTAAATCAAACCTGTGATTCTAAACCTTTGTAGTAGACTGTTGATATTAATTACAGTCCGAATCCATTGGCAAAGTTCTTGACACTGGAGACTCCTTCCAAACCGCAGTCGAGAAAAAAAACTGCAGTGGTGGACAGTAACCAAGTAAATGTAATTTGTTTACTGTACTTAAGTAACTTTTTTGCTTAGTGGTACTTTACTGAAGTATTTCCATTTTGGGGGATTTTACTTTAACTTCACTCCATTTCAAAGTCAAAAATGTACAACTAAATTTAGCAAAATCAGTTGTTTCTTTTTTATTTATGAGTGAATAAAAATGTAACCATCAACCACGCAGCAATCCACCAATCAGGGTCGAGCACATGCTCTGTTTTTAACTTGTTTTGATTGGTGCTTTGTGGTATTTACTTATCACCAACATACAGTTTAGCATCAATTCAACAACAAGCAGAACATTTTGAGAGGAATAAAAGATGGAAGAAAGTCCTGACTGGAACTCGCCACGACACTCGTGGCCATTTTAATAGAATGATTGTTGTGCTAAGAGTCACATTAGAGTCTTTTCACATAAACTGAGTTGATTAAGCAAATAGTCTTGTTTTAAAGGGAGCACTTTTACTGGAGTCATATTTTACTTTGTGCATCTCTACTTTTACTCAAGAACATGATCATACGTCCACCACCATTCTCTTAGCCACTCTTTTTCCTCTTTTTGTGATGTTAAAACCCTTTCTATTTCCTTAGCCAAAGACAGACAAGCCATGCTCGCTTTCATTGTTGTAGGGAATCTCCCAACCTCACAGAGGCTTAAGGGCTCAAGGGATTCCTTACGCGATGCCATTGTTGCCTGTAAAACTGGCGCATTTTTCGACCTTTGACAGAGGTGCTCGTGTCAAACACTTGCTTCCTGTAAACTGACAAGTGCCTGTGTGTGTTTATTCAGGTCAGCTCTTTAGGCCAGATTGTGAAATATTGCTCCATTGTGCGCTGTCGCTCCCGCGCTGTATCCAGTTACGCACGGGTGGGAATTATCATTTTGCCAGGCGGGCCTTCGGGCTGTGTGTTGGACGAGCTGACGGCCTGATTGACTGAGCCCGTGTTTATATTGCAGGTCACTTCCTGGGCAACAACACAGTGATCGATGTTCTGAGGAGCCAAGGCTACGAGGTGGAGCACACGCCAGCTGGCCAGCCCATTAACAGGTAACACACACTGGAACAAATATAACGTTAGTTTTTTGCCCCGAGACAATTTTAGCACCATTGGAACCGACCCACCATCACCAAGACTATATATATATATAAATATATATCCCTTAAGATATAAGATCCCTTACTTGTTAGAAAACCAAGAGGGACATCGCAAAAGCGGATTTCATTTGACAATTTTGTGCAATTTCATTGTTTATAGCTTTTGTTCCCGGGCCACATCCTTGATCCCGCTCTCCACTGGGAGTATAGTGTTTCTTAAACACTCTCAGGCCCATGAGCATGCTAATCGGCTCTCTTCTATTTCCTAACAGCGTCAACACAATTAGCTCACAAGCTATTGCGGTTTTTAATTCGTTTCTTTGGCTGGAATACTCTCACAGCCCTGGGAGAACCATAGACGGAGAACAGGAAGAGAAGGAAACGGACATGCTCGGTACAAATTCACCATCATACCATGACCTTCTCATAAAGCCTGTGAAATGGTTGAAAGACTGTTCTGCCATATTCGATCAGTTACGGCGGTGTAACGTTACACGTGCCACAGCTACGCTCTGCCCCGAAGGCTTTATTTATTTCAAGGCCCATTTTCGAAGGGGTTGGAAATTCTATGGAAATTGTTTTGCGAGCGATTCGCTGGATGCTCGATGCGTTTTCAACAAAACAGATGTTCGGCACAGTTCGTCCTCGTCTGTGAATAATTGGAAAATTTCCCCGGTAATAAGCCTTACTTTGGTTTCTTTTTTTTTTTCCGTGTTCATCCATGTCTCTGTCTATCATCAAAGACGAGTTCAAGGCTCCTTCGTTGGCCGCTTCTTCAGGAACAAGCCTGAGCCAGCAAACCAGGGAGCAAGCCAAGCGGCCAATGTTTAATGGCGGCAGCTGACTGTAATCCGCTAATCACCTAATTGAGCCATTTGGAGCTGCGATGGTGGCGATTTGGCTGCGAAAATAAACCATGTGTCAGAGGGGCAGTATTTATAGAGTAAGATCACAGTCAGGGTCGTGGCTCCATGGCCTCCATCAGAGGATCTCTGTAGCCATTATAGTGTGAAGTAAAATGTAGCCTTATTGCCCTTAAACCTCTAACCAATCTTGATGGTGAAAATGTCTAGACTAGTCAGTGTCTGGGTTTTAACAGTGAAAAAAACAGACTTCGATTTTCTACAAAGCAAAGCAAGTCTGATTCACCTGCATCATTTTTTCCCCTTAGAATCCTAAAATAATTGTAAAATGCAGTCGAAATAAAAAACTTTTGATGAGAAACAACAAACAAAATACCCCCCAAAAAGTTTTGTATAAACGAAAAGTTCAAAGTGTAGAAGTGTTCATTTTGACCTGAACGGTGCACAGATCAGTGATCAGATCAGTGCTGCCTAAATAAACCAGTCCATATAATCAAGTGCAGAGGTTCTGCCAGTTCTCCAGCTGTGGACCAGAATGGAGCCTTTGTCTGCACGGTTCACAACTCATTTACATTCACAGAACCCGATATGTGTTGCACAATCATGATTTTTAAGAGAACAGAAATAAAAGCGAGTCTGAGGAGCTCAATGTAAATGGTGTAATCATATCACAGCTATTCCAAATGCGTTGTGAAGTAACAAAAAGTTACTAAAAAGTTATGAGCTTGCTCAAACCTGCTGAAGTGCTTGTTGATCTTCCACGAAAACACTTACTACAAATTATGCACTTTTTAAATTAATTCAAGTTCAAAAAGATCCATGCATTGGAGTGGAATATCTTGAGTGGCCTGCTACAGAGCACTGACCTCAATTCTGCTTAGCACCTTTGGGTTCAATGTGATCGCTGACCCCACCCGAGGTCTCCCCATCTCATCCACATCAGTACCTGACTTTACTAATACACATGTGGCTGAATGAGCACAAAACTCCACAAAATGTAGTGAAACATCTTCCCAGAAAAGTGAAATTTTTCTAACTAGCAAGTGGAGACTATATTTAGAATGGGATGTTCGGAAAGCATATAGATTAGACCTTAAAAAAAGGAAGTAGAAATAATTGTGTGTCCTGGAAAATTGTATGATATACTTTAAAATGAGTAACAAGACATGGCAAAACTTTAAAACCAGCACCAAGACAGAGCTTATTTAATATAATTTCCCCCCAATTTGCATGGATTCTACAGATTTCTACATCATGCTAGGAGTTATGCTCTGTGAATAAACAGTGGTGGACAAAAAACATGTACTTGAGTTAAAGTAGAGATACACAAGGTAAAATATTACTCTGCTCTTTTTAAACTTTTAGTAATTGAGTAAATGTACAAAAGTATTTGCCTTCAAATGTATTCAGAGTTTTATGATTTATGGCTATAATGTCTTAATATTAATTTTGTCACAAGACTGTTATTTGATCAACTCAGTTTATGTGAAAAGACTCTAATGTTTCTCTCAGCATTTTAATCTATCAACAGAATGATTTTACTGATTGATATCTATTTAAATGATCATAAACCTAAAATATTTTTCAAAAAAACTTTGTAAAAGAGGCCACGGGTTTTGTTCCAAGTTCAAGTCTGGAGATTCTTTCATCATTTATTCCACTCTAAATGTTCTGCTTGTTGTTGACCAATCAAACCAAGTTCAAAACAGAGCGAGCGCTCGATCCTGATTGGTTGCTTGCTGCGTGTTTGACCAGTTTTTATCCTCATAATTAAAAAGTAACGACTGATTTTGCAAAATGTAGCTGAGTAAAAAGTAAAATATTTGACTTTGAAATGTAGTGAAGTTAAAGTTAAAATCTCCCCAAATGGAAATACTTCAGTAAAGTACAGATACGTGAAAAATCTACTTAAGGACAGTAACGTTTTACATTTGCTTTGTTACTGTCCACCACTGGGAATGAATGATTAAATATTCATCTATAAAATTTTGCCAGAGTTACAGATCAGATGTGGAATTCAGTCACCAACAAATCTTGCCACATGAGTAGCATTCACAGACGTAGTCTCCTCAAACATTAATATGAATTCCTTATACTCTAAAAAAATGAAGCAATCCTGATTGGTTGATCCTGTTTCACATTACAGCATAGATAATAAGGTCTTGACGAACAGTGGAACATTTAAAATGAAACAATTGTACGAAATTTTTGTACAATTGTAACAATGGCTTCAGTAAACCTACAGTAAGTTAGGCAACAGTAAAAACAAATTTTTTCATATGTAATGCAAATATTGTTTTATCAGCTGTAAAAAAGCATTTGTAAACGTCATAAGGTTTTTAAAGGGGATGTTATATTTGACTCTGCCTGTCATCATGCTAACGCTTCGTAAAATCTGCGTGTCCTTAACGTAACCTGCACTACGATGCCACCGTCATATGCCGTGTATATAGTTTACAACAAGAAGCAAATAAATTTTTATGTGAAGTTCTTACAGACTATAAAGGTTTGTGGAAGCACAACGGGATCAGCACTTAAATGTCATGGTCGGATTTAAAGTTAGACCCCCCCTTTTCTTTTTTCATCTATAACGTTACTGGAATTTATGGGTTCATGTAGAATGTGAACACTTCAGCTGTTTCTTTCCCTTCCTGGGTGGCTATCTGTGACTCCGAGTGAGATAACTCAATCGCTCCATTTCATCTCTCTGTTCTGCTTTCTCCTCTAAATGCCTTCCTCAGGTCCAACGCTCCATAACACACACACAAACATACACAATGATGCACCAAAATAAGTGCAGATGGTCATAGGACACCCAAGAAAAACATCTCATCCCTTTATCAAGTCATCTGAAATATGCAGGGAGTGGACAGAATGCTGTTCCACCTCATCTTGTTGTCTTTCATCTGCTTCCCATCTTGCATAAGCCGGCAAATGTATGCACGCCAAGCGCACAAAACCATTTATAAAAAAACAAAACAATGGGTTGCCAGATGAGAGGAGACACTGGAAGCCTGCGGTCCACAAAGTTCTGAGGTAAAAATTCAGAGAAAAGTTTGGCGTCCCAACTTATTTGCACCATTTCCGCTCTAATAGATGCCTCTATTGCTTCAGACACCATTAGAAGCCACATGTATTTGCATTTCTTGTAGTCAGATTGAGCTCTGATTAGAAGCAGATGCCTTTCTGTCTCTTTTTTTTTTTTATCTCCAGAAAGCCAAGATCCTGGTTCATCAATCCCCTCTTCAGTTCCCCACCCCAAAAATGCACAAACCTCAGAGAATCTGGGCTTTCGTATGGTCCCAAAATGAGAAAATTGCTCCTACGTGGAAGGTTCTGACTCGCTATTGATGTGATGCATGTTTCAGATGCTTCCTCTTGAATTATGAATATGTCTGGTCTGGAAAAAAAAGTCTTAAAAGCATGGTCACGATAGATCTGTCTGGATGGTTTGTTCGACAGAGTGTCCAAATATGCTCTTCCTTCACAGAATTCCAGTTTCTTCAGCCGATTCGCTTTCAACTATCTCCAGCACCACTGGAACATGTTGCGGTGGCTTTTCCGTTATGCATAGTTTTAGACAAGAAACGATTTTCAGTGGGGAAAACGCCCGTTAACCACAATGCAATCCAGGACTAGACCTAATCTGTGTCAGTAAGAAAAAAACAGACTTCTTTTTATTCCTTCGCAGTGGCAAGCGATCCAGCCATCCTACAGACAGAGAGGACGCCAATGTTTCGGATGCGGAGTCACCAGTGGAAGCCTTCTTCCATGAAGACAGAGAATGGCTCCCCATGGAGGAGGAAGAGGACCCTCCACCCCACTTGCTCCTCCCAGACAGCTTGGAGCTTCTCGAGAAAGTGGAGCGCAAGCTCAAGAAGAAGCGGCGCAACAGGTTAAAGAAGCAACGCCACCGGCAGTTCAATGACCTCTGGGTCAGAATGGAGGAAAGGTGGGTTGAGAACAAGAATTCTTTTAAATCGTTTTTTTATGGATTTAATGTCTAGGAAGCTACAAGTGCTATCATCTTGGGATCAGTGAAACATGAACGCTAGCAAATAGGGTTTGTCGAGTTTTCCCTGGCATAATAAACACCACATTGTACTCTTCTGACAAAGAAAAAAATATGGGCTAACTGAAGAAACTTTAAATAAAAAAACTGTCTATATAGACAGGAAAATGGCTAATCAGAAGGTAGTGAGTTCAATTTCCATATCACCAAGCTGCCACTGGTGGGCTCTTTGGCCACATTGATCCAGTTGCTTTTGATAAAATTGTGAACTAAATGAGGTAAATGTAAACCCTTTTTAAAAGTTGTAGCTAAATGGTGGTAGCCCAGTGGTTAAGTCTTTGGGTTACTGATCAAAAGGTCAGAAGTTCAAGCCTCAGTATTGCCAAGCTTACTATTTTGGGCTCTTGAGCAAGGTTCTGAACCCTCTGTGCTTTAGAATCGATGTAAAATGGCTGACCCTGCGCTCTGTCGCCAGCTTCCTAACATCTCTGGGAAATGTAAAAAAGGAATTTCAATGTGCTTTAAACTACATGTGACAAGCACCTTTTTTCATTCTTTCTTTTTTCTAAATGGGTAAGTTAAGTTATAAAAAAAAAACCTGTACAAAAATGTGTATTTTCAAGTAGCAGAATTATGACTAGAATGAACCATTAGCTCGAGGTCCACAGGAGAACCAGGGCTACAAGGTACAACAACTGATCAAGGTAGTTTAACCTGTAACCGTTTGAGAGGCGCTTGAAAGACCACCCGAGAGTTCGACTTCCTTTTTGCGTGTGAGAATATGCAGAAAGAAAACAATTGACATGCAACACAAAGAAAGGCTGAAAGTTCATCATACTTGGAAGGTTCCAGTTAGAGCCCGTAAACGATTTCCGTAAATTCTCCAGGTGAAATTTGAGAATTTCTTGTAACAGGACGTTATCTGTTTCCATCACGCAAGGAGTTTCTGGATGGTTCCTAGTATTTCTGTTTCGAAGAGAGTGCTTGAGGCAGCTGGTCTAACTGTTCTCCGGATGTAGGGTGCATAGTGTTGGTTAGAGGTGTTTAGCTTGAGGCGATGGCAAGAGAGGACACGGTTTGGCAGGAAGCAGTCCGTCTCTGATATGCAGGTGTTGCGTTCATCGGAGAGTCCTGGAGGCTTCTGCGCTATCACATCTCACGCTTTATACATGCATACATACACATGAGACTGCAATCCCATCGTCCCCCTGCAGCACTGCCTCTGTCTGGACTGGTCTGTCATTCAGAGGGATTCTTTACCTCGTGTTAACGCCCATGGACCAACACTTGAAACCTGAGGACTTCCTCTGAGAAAATGAAGGACAAGGCATCCATCATGAAGTGTTTTTTTTTTATAATTTACACAAGTGACTAAACATTGAGAGGTTTTTAAATCAGTGGTAATAAACCACATTAATTGTGGTTTAATAATAAACTGTTGTAAGGAGTTAAGGGACTCTTTATTATTGTGTAAGTATAAATTTGACACAAGCCCCTGGTCTATGGCTTCTTTTTAAAGGATTTCTACCAAACTCCCACCGAACTCCCACTGAACTCCCCTAAACAAAAAAATCCCTGTACCTTGTTGGTTAAAAACTCCATCTGATGGTTCCTGTATATTTTGCCTTCGCCTACACAAGTGCAAAAGAAAATAGCCCCATAACAGATATACAAAAATATACGTTGGTGCTCTGCATCAGGTGAAACCCAGACTGTAAAAGCAAACAGTATTTCGGAATATGTACAGTATATACACATCACATTTATTTTTACCCGCAGCAAAGAAACTCAGGCACCTGAACGTTTGGCCAGCAAGTTGTTGTCCAGGGTCTTGATTATAGAGAGCCTCACCCCCTCTCCCCTCCACACAAACATATGTCCGTCATCATCCCATGACTCTGGAGAACGTGTCAAATGAATTTGTCTACGATTTTAAACTAACGCGTACAAGCTGTGGTGGTTTCACCAGCTGGACTCCTGAAGACGGGGGAGAAACACGTGGGAGTTCCACCGGTCTGCAGAAACTGTTGACAGAAACCAAGAAAGTTGATGTGATTTCAATTTTGGGGGGAAAAAAGGGACTAAAAGAATTTGCTAGTCTTTTCTCAAAGCAGTCTCACCTTGTCTCATGCCAGACTTTTACCCAAAAATCAACAGCCTCAAATATTTTCTCCCTGCATTTGAATAACTCTATTGATCATGACTGCTTGCTGCATATCCATGTGCAACTATCACAAGAGTGCTGTGATGGATTATTACCAGCATCTGGAGACTGTCGGTGGCGAATATGTGCATTTGCGATCGTCAAATGAAATTTGTATCTTTAAACGCCCACAGCCCCACCCCTTTTCCACCCCCTCAGTTTGCGGATGAATAGCTGCTTTTTTTTGTTTGTTTCGCTATCTCTTTAAAGCATGGCCGAATGCTTATTGTCAAAAAGCTTTAGGAGACTCAAATCAAGCTTAAGTAAACCTTTATTCAGAGTAAAAAAGAAATCAAAAAGGGAGAAAATAGAATGAAACGGCAAAAAGAAAAGAAAATGTGACATCAAGCACTGATGTATTGCAACGAAAGCTACTACAATAACAGAGATGTTTGAAGAATTTTGTTTCACAATTTTTCCCAAGAAATGGCTACTATTTTCTCTTTTGCCAATCGAATCCCAAAAAAACTAATTTTATTGAAAGACTAAGCACGAAATAACACAATTTTCTAGATTGTTAATAGCGAGCAGAAAAACAGAAATGTATCGTAACTGGAGTTCATATCCCGGAATCTCCAACCTGTCATAAAAAGGCCTCTGGGGCCTGTATCAGTTGCAAGTCTCCAGTTTGTATAAAAGGTCCATATAAGTAAAATGTAAGTACCAATGTAATAAAATATTTAGCTAAACCAAATCATTTTCGGTGCCCTCCAGGACAATAATCATATTCACATTGATGGCATCTAAATGCCCTTATCCACTTTGAGGGCCTTGCTCAGGGGCCCAGGAGTGGCAGCTTGGTGTTGCTGGAATTTGAACTCACAACCTTAGGATCCAAACCCCAACACTTTCAATGCCTTAACAACCACCTCCAGACATTCTTGAAATGTGTGTCATGTGTGTATGGAGCCTGTTCAAGGAACCAATTTCGCTCATCCACCGCTAATAGATCTTCTAAAAACTCAGTTGCAAATCCATACATGTTTTTTTTTTTTTTTTATTCAAACACATTAGACACGTCAAACAATTTTTCCATACAGCCACTCGTTCATAACCGGAATTAATACAGCAAGATCCAAAAGACCTCCAACCTTCAGCAATATAATTCAAAGTACATTTTATTTACTGTGTAACCATCATCTGTATCCTATTAAAAAACAAAAACAAAACAAGGATGGCTCATAATCTGATTTCTCTTTTATTTACAGCACGACGCTGGAACCACCTCCAACCGTCGTCCGCATCATAAATGGTTACATCGCGGTCCGGTCCGACTCGCGAGAGCACGGGAGATCCGATCAC
The DNA here is from genome assembly GCF_014805685.1 of Silurus meridionalis. Lineage (NCBI taxonomy): Eukaryota > Metazoa > Chordata > Actinopteri > Siluriformes > Siluridae > Silurus > Silurus meridionalis. Next base: position 3,399,611 of record NC_060908.1, read on the forward strand.
GACAGGACTTTCTCAGGCTCCGCCCCTACAACGCGAGGGGCTTCCTTTATTATGCTGATATTGTGCCTTCAGGTCATCGTGCTTCTTGGCTTAAGCCTCTAAAGCCTCTACATGATCTCCACCTCGACCTTAAGACATCCTCAGATGTTTTAAAAAGGTTTTGCAGGGCATTAGGAGAGAGACTGAAAACGAAAAAGACTGCTGTACATGAATGTATTCTTCATTTTCTGAAGGATGACCGATTCACTGCAATCGACTGCAGGATCTGTAAATACCAAATGTATCATAGATGTAATTTAGAGACGTGAATAAAGACGGCTGCTTTGTTATGTTTTTTTTTTTTGGTTCGGTTTTATATAAAAAGAAATAAGATTTGCTCTATATTTTTGTGACTATATGAGGTATTAACTAACATTTTGTATTTTTTTTTATATCTCAGATCTCCCTTATTCGCGGAAAACAGCGCGTCACTGTTATTTCCATCCTCTCATGTGTTTTTGTTTTATTACAAGGAGTTTATGTTTAATTTATTAAATATATAGCTTTAGCGTATTCTTATTATTATCCGTACGTTTTCCGACAGCTCTTTATGGTTACGCTCTTCTTTTCCGCGCTTTCTAAACATTCCCATATCACCGTCATCTGGTAGTACACAATCCAGTAACGTGCAGTACCTGCTACTCAGATTTGGTTTGTTTATGCGATTGAAAGCAATAAACTATTTATCTAGTTGCTGTCTTGTGTTTGAAAAGAGAAAAAAGATCAGGAATGGTTTGTTTTATTGATTGTGTCAAATTGCTTGGCTGCAATTGGATTTTATTACCTGATTATCAAATTTCTTTTAACGTGAAACCGTGTTTGCGTATAAGACCTACACTGTATCGACAAAACTATTGGGACTTGCGGAACACAATTGTATAGAACGTCTCTGGATTTGAAGCATGGAATTTCCCTTCGCTTGAACTCTGAGACCAGAACCTGTTCCCGCATGACGATGTGCACAAAGCAAACTCCATGAACATTCGCTTTACATGGTTTGGTGTGGAAGATCTCCTGCTATAGAGCTCCAGCCCTATTGAACACCATTGGGATGAACTTTTCACGCTGACTGCACTACAGGCCTCCTCACCTCAGCTACATCAGTACCTGACATTACTAGCTAATTAAGCACAAATGTCTAGCAAACTCCAAAAATCTATTATAAGATCTTCCCAGAAGAATGGAAGTTATTATTAAAGGCTTTAACAGTAAATAAAGAAAGGGGGTGTTTAAAAAGCACGTTTGTGTTTAGGTGTAAAATGATCAGGTGTTCCAGGGCACATCTGGAGCATCTGCTCAGGTCAACAGCGCGTACAGCGGAAGCATTTCACGGCTTTTCTCCGAGCGCTGAATGAAAAGGCTATGGCTTTCAACACGATGGTGTTGATGGTGGGCACCAGATGGCTCGCATTTTTATTCCACCCGCAAGAACCCGAGTCATTCTCCACGATTCGCTTGCGGAACATGAAGAGCCAGATGTTAAAAAAAAGAAAAAAGGCGGAAGAGTCATGACCCGGTATCTGGCGAGCATGCTCCTTATTATCTCATGGAGACATTTCAAGCGTTGGTTAAAAAAGGGAGAAATTTATCTTGGGAATGTTTAGGCTCCATTGGTGTAGCTATTCTTGCCTGGGGTCTGAGGTACGTGGAGTTAATTTGCGCTTATAATTCCCTCCACTCTTCTGGGAAGATGTTCCACTAGATGTTGGAGTGTGCTTGTGGAGATTTGTGGAGATTCATTCAGCCACATGTGTATTATTAAAGGCAGGTATTGATGTAGGTGAGGAGCTTTGAGGTGCAGTCAGTGTTTCAATTCATCCCAAAAGTGTGCAGTAGGGTTGAGGTCAGAGCTCTATAGCAGGAGATGTTTCACTTCAACTATGCAAAGCATATTGGCATGGAGCTGGCTTTGTGCACAGGGGCATTGTCAGGCTGGAACAGTTTGGGGTCTCCTAGCTCAAGTGAAAGGGGAAAATTTCATCATCATCACTATTCCACAACTTTTCATCCACTTACTTAAGTCTCCAAAGGTCCCTGTGTACGCTGTCACTATGGAAACTATAATATAATAACACATTAGCATCATCTGGCTTGTACCTGGAATTACTCACAGAGCTGCTGGCCAATCAGAATTGAGAATTAAATAAAAAAAGCAAAGAAATACCGAATTCACGTCCATTTATGTGAATATTAAATCACACACATGACACTTCATACAAAATCAGAACATAAATCCATGCGTTGATGCTGCGTTGTCTTTATATCTCGGAATAACTGATGAGTTATGTGGGTGTTTATTGTCAGCTAGAACATGCACGATGAAATTTTATTTTTTATTTGTTTTTATATAAAACTTTGTCATATCGGCTGAAGTTCTGCATGTCATCCATAATGTCGCACACACATTTCTGTTCCACATACACACTGCCTTGGTTTAAGTACCAAACGTCAAACCCAGACGATGCAGCGCTGATATACAGCCGGTACACGTTTAAGGTCTTATGAAATGACGTGGGGCAAATGGAGGTGCCAGATGAGTGGTGAATTACCCCTGCGGGAAAAGGGGGAAAAATAAAAAAAAGCTTTGAAATCCTTTTTTCCAGCCACAGACACGTGGACGATGCACAGATGGACATTTCGGATCGAGGATGGTGAATCACGGAGTTCAGCCGCAAACACGATTTCCTTTTAGATCCTTAAGGTTTGTTGTGTCAATCATGATTTGAGGATGAAGCTCTTAGTCAGTTTACAGTTGCTTGAGGTCACTTGGTTTCGGTAATAGGGATCTGAGAGGGGGGATTTACCGTCAAATGCAAAAGTTAGTACACCCCAATGGGGGTAAAGAAATGAAGGAATGTATTTTTAAAGAAATGGAATGGCACGGGTTTGCGTTATAATGAAGAATGTACACTATATGGACGAAATTACTTGAACACCTGACTTTTCCAGCCACATATGGTTTCTCTCTGAACTGTTGCTACAAATTTGAAGGCGCACGATTGCAAATTTGGATGCAGTAGCATGTAATTTTCCCTTCACGTTAACTAGGAGACTAAAACCTGTTCTAGCCTGATGACACCCCTGTGCACAAATCCTGCTCCATGAACATGGGCTATACATGGGTTGGATTGGAAGACCTCCTGCTATAAAGCTCTGACTTCTACTCTATTGAACACTATTGATTACTCTTCCCCTCATCTGCATCAGTATCTGACTTTACTAACAGCCGTGTGGATGAAGCACAAATCTCTACAAATAAACTCCAAAAATCTAGTGTAAGATCTTCACAGAAGAATGGAGGGTAATACTGCTGCTCATAGCAGTAAATGAAGAAAGGGATAAACAAAAGCACATCTGGAGGTGGTAGTTTAACCCTTAGTGAGTTCAAATCCGTGCCACATCAAGCTGCCACTCCTGGACCCCTGAGCAAGACCCTTAACCCTGTAGCTGCTCAGTTGTATGAAAATGAAAGTCACTCAGTATAAGAGCATCTGCCAAATGCGTTAAATGTAAATGCTTTTAGGTGTAAAACGACCAGAAGAATCAAATCTGTTCCAGCATGACGATCCGCTGTGCATGAAGCCAGCTCCATGAAGATATGGTTTTGATACCAGACTTAATACCTGCTTTTGTTGTTATAATAACCTTCATGCGTCTTATAAAACCATTACTGAAGCAATCTGAGAACGTCTGGGTTTCAGTCCGTCTTCCAGTTCATCCTAAAGTTATTTGTTGTGGTTGTGGTCAGGGTTCTTGACTTCTTTGGGTCCAGCCTTTTCAAACTATGTGTGCAAGAAGCTCCATTTGCGTCCACGGCGTTGTCATGTCATGCTGGAACAGTTTGGACCTCTCAGTTGCGCTGATGGAAAAAAATGTAATGCAACACAATACAATGCCTTTCAATTTAATCGTTTGGTTTGAACTTTGGTGGGTTTTAACAAGAAGCGTTGACCATATATGGTCATGATGCTGTAGCCTTTAAACTCTAAAGCGTTCAAGGTGAAAGAAAACTCAAGTAAATCAAATAATTGCATTCTGTTACCTCCTCCCTCTGAATCGGAGTCTGAATAAAGCTGCAATTCACGACCGAACAGCGTTTTTTTACCCCTGATGAAAAAGAATACGCAAACTATTGTGAAAGTGTCATTAATCACAGAATGTCACTGGATTGGAATACTGAGCGGTGTGTTTAGGCTGAGAGTTTAAGATTCATTGCCGTGCCGAGTTTCGGTCGCGTCAGCGGCCTAATTGAAAGCGAGCGCCTCTGCGTTGAGCGTAATGACGATGGAAGTCTCCTTTCTACTTCTCGGTTCAGGTTCTACGCTTCACAACCGCAAGGCTATACAACATCGCCCTGCTTGCGTTTTTTTCCCCCTAAAAGGTAAATATGTCATAATTTGGCTATAAAGTCGTTGTACAATGACCAGCACTGGATTGTTTTTGTCTGTACCTTAATCCCGACGTCAGCGTCGTCATCAATCAAACACACGTGCGGCAATGTTTACAGCGTTCTGTTTGAGGGGGTTGGAATCGATCGATGTGGGTGTGCGGTGTGTGTGTATTGGTTTGAGCTATGACACACACTCTGGAGTTTATTTTTACAAACTATAGTAAAAAAAAAACACATAGGTGGCCATTCCCAGCACACAGGCCCCGGGAGCTGAGGCTTGACAGCAGATGCGTAATCAAGAGCAGGACAAATGACCCTGCTGTACAGAGCTTATGTTAAACGTCTGCTGTGAATAAAACACACACACACACACACACACACACTTTCATGGGTTTCTGTTTCCATTTACGCAGCGATCCCATCTGGAGGCGCGTAATTAGCTTCTTATGGACGTGCATGCCTTATGGCTACACTGAGTCAAATTCATTGCTCTCATGTTATTGACTCGTGTTCAGCACGTGAAGCACCACGGATGACGATGTACAGTGTGTGTGTGTGTGTGTGTGTGTGTGTGTGTGTGTGTGTGCGACAGCTCAAACTCTTCTTACAGCATCGCTACACCGATTTGCAACGGATTTACTGTACTTGGGTTTTTAGCATGACGTTACGTGCGCACTTTAAATGCACACCAGCAAAATGACACGATCCACGTCACGATGACGTGAGCACACACGTGAAAAGAAAAGAAATAAGACATAATAATGCAAACATGAGACCTATCAAACAAGCAATAAAATGCTAAATCTGTCTTTTGCGATTTATACAAATATAAAACAACACGTAACATTTTAAAGTCACGATGTACAGAAGATCAAATATATAGAGAAGACATTGCATCGAACGAAAGCCCAGAAGCATCTCTATTTCCTGAGAAATGCTGTTGAAGGTAAAGTTCCTACCACCTGTCCTCATCATGCTCGTCATGCTCACGCTACAGATGGACCATCGACAAAATCCTGAGCATCAATGCTCGGTTTGGGAATGAAGTGAGGATGGCTGAGAAGATCAGGGGTCTCTCTTTCCACCATCATAGATATTTACACAACATGATGTGTCCAGCAAGCATTGTGGCTGAACACACACACACACACACACACACACACACACACACACACACACACACACACACACACACACACACACAAAATCTTCAATCTCCAGCCGTCTGGAAAGGAGGACCGAAGCAATGGGGCCCTCACAGCTAAACAGTTTCTTTCCACACACACACACACACACACACACACACACACACACACACACACACACACACACACACACACACACACACACACACACACACATCATTTGTTAATTTCTTTTGACTCATGTAGATTTTGGTCCTGGGGAACTTTGTTTTGCTTCTATTAAAATTCCGTAATTAATGAATACGTCTCTTAATTGTTATAGATAATTATTTCAAACAAATGTAACAATAAAACCTCATTCGTACATTTTCCAATTCTTGTATTTATTCTTATATTTGACCAGTCGGTCTAATCAACTTTAAAGCTGCTGTAATGACTGGAAAAAAAAGACTTTTCCCGCCTTATGTGATTCTTCCCCAAAACTGTTTCCACAAATTTGGAGACACACAATTGTATAGAATGTATTTGGGTTTGGTAGCATGACATTTTCCCTTCACTTGACCTAGGAGAGCCAAACCTGTCTCAGCATTACAAATACAGACCTGTGCACAAAGCCAGCTTCATGAAGATGCACTTTACATGGGTTGGAGTGGAAGATCTTCTTCTAAAGAGCACAGACCTCAACCATATTAAACACCTTTGGGATGAATGTGAACGCTGACTGAGGCCTCCTTACCCACATCAGTACCTCCTTTTATTAATGCCCTTGTGGCTAAATGATCACAAATCTCCACATAAACACTCCAAAATCTGGTGGAACATCTTCCCAGTAGAGTGGAGGTTATTATAACAGCAAATGCGGACTAAATGTGGAACGGGACACAGACATGTGTAGCGTCTGGCAAAGAAACAGATATATAGAGAAGAACAGACACAGCATCATCAAGGGTGTATAAGACAGGAAGATCTGAAGGTAAGTAATGCACTTCTTGATTCTGATTGGTCAGAAGATTTAGTGTGGGGTGAGGAATCTCACAGCAGACTCACCAAGACTTTTGCTCACTGTATGAGCGTAAATGAATCATCAGCAGGTCTTTGAAGATGAGAAGGTGGGCGGGGCTTCATGTTTGTCGTCCAGGTGGACGCATGTTCTTCACCTGTAGCTACAGCTGCTTGAGGCTGAGCTTCACTTCAAAAGGAGATATGAAACATACGAACAAGGACACAATCAGCGAGAGAAAGAGCGTGCGTGCGTGTGTGTGTGTGTGTATGAAAAGAGTGAGTGCAAACACCTGCACTCGCCCCCCTCCTCCTCCTTTAATCTCAAAAATGTCCACAGATGTCATGTTGATTTGTGGAGCACGTGACCTCATTTCTTCTCTGTTTTTTTGTGATTCATTTCCATGTTTTCACGAGATAACTGATGGAGGAAAAGAGATTGTGAATTCTGGCTCACACACACACACACACACACACACACACACACACACACACACACACACACACACACACACAGTTTTTCTGGAACGCTCTTCAGTCTGCTCTCTGTGATTTGGCACTGAGGAAATCCTCAGCAGGAAACTAGCAAATATTTGCGCGCTTTTTTTAAGCAACGTTTCTCTTTAAAAGAAATCAATCATATGCTTTTTAAAGCTTTACAGAAAAATCACAAGCAACTTGATGATGAACCTGATGTGGCCTGAAATGTAAGCAAACACACACATGGGAATAACGAGGGACAACATTCCCAAACTCTAAATGTTTTAAAAAATCACAAGCAAAAAAACTTTCGAATCGTTTAGAAAAAAATGCAAAATCGTATAAATTGGATCATTTGAAAACAAAATCACGTGGAATAATAAATGTGATCGTTTCACAATACAATCATATGAAACAAACGTGATAATCATAAAAAAATTCATACAACTAAAAATGCAATGTCATAAATAAAATTAAGAAAAAAAAATGTAATGATTAAAAAAATTAAATAATGTGGAAGAAATTTTATTATATAAAATTCTATAACCTGAAAAATAAACGTGATATAAAAAAAAAATATAATAATAAATTAAAGGGATAAATAAAGCATGTAGAGAAAAACATTTGTGAAATCCAATTAGACATAAAAAATATATATATATATATATAAAATAAACCACATGATATAAATAAGGTGAACAATGAATCGTCAATTAAAAAAATAAAAGGAAATTATAAAAAAAAAGAATTACATGCAAAAAAGAAACACGCGGCCAAACGTGTAGCACAAGGAAACTGAATAAATACAAAAAAATGTAATCAATTAAAAAATATTACAAATATAGTAATTGTAAAAATCATGTATTAAAATCTAAATTTAAATGTGCAGTATTAGAAATAAATAAGATAAATATAAAGATAAGATAAATAAGATAAATAAGATAAAAAATAAAGTATAAAATGTCTAGATGTGTGACTGGTCTGTGTACTTTGTTTCTTAATTCGCAGCTAAAAACAATGTTTTTCTTTTTTTATTTATTTATTTAATATTAAAAGCAGAAAAAGGAGAACATTTGTTATATATTTATTTTATCTATATGGTGAATCACACACAGAGTGTTGTCATCACACAATCACACAATACCAAATACTGATCAATGCAGTAAAGTGCAAAATTTTTCCAATCTATCATCTAAAATGGAATTTCATTGGTGGTCTTTTCCACCAAAATAATGAATAATATGATACATTCTAGAGCAAAATATTCAGGGATTGCAGACAATCTAGTAGGACACAGGGTAGGATGGGCAGGGTTGGGCAGGGCAGAGTTGGGCAGGGCTGGGCAGGGCAGAGTTGGGCAAGGCTGGGTTGGGAAGAGTTGGGCAGGGTTGGGCAGGGCAGAGTTGGGCAGGGCTGGGCAGGGCAGAGTTGGGCAGAGTTGGGCAGGGTTGGGCAGGGCAGAGTTGGGCAGGGCTGGGTTGGGCAGAGTTGGGCAGGGTTGGGCAGGGCTGGGCAGGGCAGAGTTGGGCAGGGCTGGTCAGGGCAGAGTTGGGCAGGGCTGGGCAGGGCAGAGTTGGGCAGGGCAGAGTTGGGCAGCGCTGGGATGGGCAGAGTTGGGCAGGGTAGAGTTGGGCAGGGCAGAGTTGGGCAGGGCTGGTCAGGGCAGGGTTGGGCAGGCCAGAGTTGGGCAGGGCTGGGTTGGGCAGGGTTGGGTAGGGCAGGGTTGGGCAGGGCAGAGTTGGAAAGGGCAAAGTTGGGCAGGGCTGGGCAGGGCAGAGTTGTTTTGCCATGAGTGTATGAAGATTTTGAATGTGGCATAACACTGTAAGAAGAGGACATTGTGGGACCATTTCCTGTCACTCCCTTCAAGCTTTTAAAAAGCACCTAGTGATCCATATGAACTTCTTAGAGTGAATTCAGAGTGTTGGATGAAGCCACTGATGGTTAAACAGTTATTTTATATTTGGATTGTTTAAGAGTCCCACAAACCCAAATAACTCAAAGTCACACAATGAGATGCCAAGAAACTATAAGTGAAGCAAACGTAAAAAATGTGTAAATATTAAACGTTCTGAGCAATAAATTCTTTTATTCATCATTATTTTATCATTTGGTTTTCATTTTCGAATTAAAAAACACGTTTTGTGAATTATGTGATGATTCATGTGTGACTTCTCGGGAAGGATATTTATTACAGATCTTTTTCCTTCATCAGCAGTAAATCCATTTCAGAGCTGATTTTATCACACACGCGCACACACACACACACACACACACACACACACTCACACACTACCCCTCCTTTGAGGTTGAGGAAGTCGGCCTGTGGCTTTGATAAATTATTCATCGCACTTTTAATTCATATGTTGATCGCATCTGCTCTCGATCTTCCACTCCAGCTCGTAAAAAACGATTGCTCTGACCACTGAGCGCTTCAGCAGCAAGCCAGGTGGACACAAATCTACTTTCCAAATCTGCACATGAACATGATTTCACCTCCAGTCCATTTCTTTTAGTTATTTTGAAAAAGAGACAGGAGAGACGCTCGACTGCCAAAGATCCGAGTGTAATTTTTATCAAAGCGGGTCTCCGGGCCAATCTGCCAGGATTTATTCCAAACTAAACAGGTAAGACATATGCTCACTTGTTTGTCGATCTGAAAGGGCCATCGTTTGGCTCTGGTGTGAGCGTGCAGTGCCAGTTTCCCAAACGCATGGAGCCAAGCTCTGGTCCTCATTAAAGCGTTCAAAATCCTTTCAGCATCATGGTGGATCTAATCGGCAGCTCGTCTGTGGCTAGAAGGCCAATCAGTGCTGTTAAACCTAAACATCACATGTATGACAAAGTGTTCTGTCTGTGCTCACAAGACCAACTACAGCTAAGGAAGGAACGATGAACAACAGAAAAGAACGAGGAAAGGGCAGGACAGGACGGGAAAGGACAGCATAAAACCGAATACTACTGGACAGAAAAGAAAAGAAAGGAAAAGGATAGAGCAGGGCAGGGCAGGGAAGAATAACAGAGCAGAGGGGGACAGAACAGGAAAGAAAGGGACAGGAAAGGAAAATGGACAGTACAGGATGAAATTAAAACAACAAAAAGGACAAAACTGGGGGAAAAAATGCAGTACAGAATGAAAAGAACAGAAATGGGACAGAATGGGAAAAAGTCCAGTAGAGAACAGAAATGAAAAAAGAAAAGAAAGTAAAGAAAAAGGGTACAAAATAAGAAAATGAAAATAAAACAAATGGAAAATAAAGGACCATAACGTTTTAAAGAGAGATTTCAAAACAATGGAAAGTAAATGAAAAAAAGAAAAGTGAAAGAACAGAAATAAGATGGAACGATAAATATTTGCTGATGCACAAATCAAAACAGAGTTCCTGCTGTATCACACCATTTCAGTATAAAATCCCAGACCTTATCATTCCTTATTTACTGAGGTTTCCACCCAATTCCACCACAGTCCCTTAGAGGGTAGAGTCAGTGTCTGAGCAGATCACAGAGGATGCCGTGGAGCCATTTCTGCTGCGCTGAACACACCTACTCAACCTCCTGCTCTGAGAGCAACGCTTGAAGTGGAGGCCAAGGACCGCAGGAGTCCCGGGGAGTGTCAGCAGACCTTAGGCATGCTAATGTGGTCTGAGGTGTATAGGCTTTCTCTTCAAAGACCGAGAGGCAAAAAGAGTCGCAGCATGAGGGTGAAAAAGCGAGGCGGTGGGCAGTTTACAGCCGTATTCCGTTACCGTTAATATTAATACGACAAAGCAAAAGCAGCCCTACTGAATACTGATTGGCCGTGTGAAAACGAACAAGGCTGAAATGTTGCCATACAGCTGCAATGGAGCCATTGGATCTCTCACTAATGTAAACGTGGTTGAGCTTGAGGTCTGACCGAGAAAGCCCCTCAAAAGATAGTTGGTCAATCGATTTTGGCAGTTTGTACTTGTAAAAACTGGGAAGGGCATTTTTTAAACATTACTCATTCACTCAAATTATACTGTTTTGCCAAAAGTCTTGCGTGAGGAAGTGTTCAATAGAACAACAGTTTTAAGACAGTCATACCTCTGCAACAGACCATGCAACCACATGAAACAAGTTTTCCAGTAAAGAGCGTGAATCAGAAGGTCCAGATGGGCAATGAACTGGAGTAGAAGTTAGTCAAGCTTGGCAAGGACACCTGATGGTATCAGTGGACTTGGGAATAGTAGTGTCCAGCCAGAAACAATTTCAGTATATTTTTATTTTATTTTGAAAAGGATCCATCACAGCACTGGTTTGTGACGGGTCATGGCACCAACCTCTTTTACGAGAAGTTGCAATTAGTCAGTCAACCAGGCTTGGCAACAAATGGTGGTGTCCGGCAAGAAGTAATGATCTGATATTTAAAATGATTTTATACCAAAGTTTTGTGAGCCATTTTTGCTCTTACAATATTCTCCACTTTTGTGGAAAGGCTTTCCAGATTTTCAAGCAAGAGTTTGCATAGTGCAAAGAAATATTATCAATCTTAAACAGGTTTTAGTCGTCTTAGTTCCAGTGAAGAGAAATTGCAATGTAAAATAAATTAAATAAATAATATTTCTAGCAACAGCTTGGAGAGGAACCACATATGGGTGTTATAGTCAGTGGTGGATGAAGTACACAAAGCATGTAATTGAGTAAATGTAGAGATAAACTCTGTCAAATATTACACAGTAAAAGGATAAGTGTCCCTTTAAACTTTCACTTGAGTAAAAGTACAAAAGTATTAGCCTTTAAATGTGCTTGAGTATCCAAAGTTCTATGATTTATTGTAGCTATAATAATGTCTTATAATAAATTGTGTCACAAGACTTATTGCTTAATAAACTCAGTTTATGTTAAAAGACTCTAATGTTACTTTAAACACACACTTCTATTAATAGAATGATATTAATAAGTCAAACACTGATTGATATCTAATAAATTATCATGAGCCCAAAATCCTCTTTTCATCCCTGTTTGAGTTTGAGTCAGGAGTTTCTACCATCATTTTTTTCTCTCCAAATGTTTTGCTTGCTGTTGAACTGATGCTAAACTGTATATTATATACTATATTATATTATATACATACACACTCCTAATATATCTATTAGGGGTGTAATGGTACACGTGTTCATACAGATTTTTTCTGGTACAGGGCTTTCGGTTGTGTACCAAATGCAATACTTTTTACGTGTGGAACATAATTAAAATCTGAGTTTCCTCAGGAACGTATAAAGTGGCGGACCGCAAGTCTGTTTAGTCTCTTCCTCGCACTTTTCAGCGCTTTGAGATATTTAGTGTTTTAACGTCAAAACATACACAACAATGCCAAGGGTATTAGAATGAGACTTGAGTTAGCACTGAGCCACTGTGGCTTTTTACTCCATACCGGAAATAAGATTTGTTTTTTCACATGCATGAAAACGCTAAACAATCAATAGTGCTAGCGTTATGGATTCAAGATTCACGATTTTTTATTTATTGTGATGTATGTAATTTATTCGTACAAACTCTGCTCTGAAATTTTACTCCGATCTTTCGATTCACTCGTGGCTTCACGCGAACAATCAGATTTTTTCTGTTGTATAATTTATGTCCAGTCTCTATAATGGTTGGGTGGCACCATTGTAGTACTGACCCCCAAGGTCTCTTGGCTTGATCCTGAGTTTAGGTCACTGCAGACTTTCACACATTCTTCCAATTTCCCACAGGTTTCCTCACTTCCCATCACATGCCAGTACAATGGCTTCAACAAATTGCCCCTACCTCTGATTGCATGTGCATGCTGCCCTGAGATGGACAGAACTTTCGTCCAGAGTGTATTCCCACATTATATCCAGTGTTTTTAGGATAGACTGCGAATAATGTTACACCATAACTCAAAGTTGTTTGTCTTTTTGTCAACAAAGCTCCATGAAAAAAACTTTCCACAGACCCAGAGCTGTCCATCTCTTTGGCTTTAATTAAAACATAACGTATTTTAAATAAAAAGATAATCACTATTATAATATACATTTTCCACACCGGCATTCTGTTGCAAATTGTAAACAATTTTCCTGTCAAGATTTCAAATCCGAGCTTTCCGAAAAATTCAAAACACTCCCAAATGATAACTAGATGTTAAACAAAAAATGTTGAATATTCCAAAAGTTTTTTTTTTTAACTACTCATTCAGAAGCTTGTAATTACCATAACTGAGACATGATGTAAACACTCCATTTGTTGAGAGTGTATTCACGAGGCGGGTTGAAAAAATGAAACGATTAAATGGTGAATGAGAGTAAATTATAATAACACTTCTGTCAGAAGAACGATATGAACTTTGGAACAGACAGCACTGGCTGTGGGCCTGATGTGTGTAATTACTGATGGAGTAATTAGAGTTGGGCCTCTGCTGTTTTGGCTGAGGCGTGCTCCAGAAGGCCAGACAGGCAGGAGGGAGCGATATTTCCGAGAGAGAATGTGACTGATTTGGACCCGGAATGGATGTAGAGACAATCTTAGTGAAGGAGAATGAACTATTGCTCAACCTGGCTTTATCTTCTCTCTTCTGTCCTCCCTTTTGGGATTCTCACACACCTTTGCGGTTATAGATTTAGCGTGATCTATAGCGGTTTCATTTTTACACGTTTATTTCCACACTCCCAAAGACACAATGACTCACATTATAGCGAGACAGAATTGGGATGCACGGTTCGGTTCAGAGTTCTTTTCTTTCGTTAAATCACGGTTGTCGAGACTTGAGGCCGTAGTTCCAATTACACATTCTTATCCATCTGCATGAAAAATTGACACCGAGTTTTGGATCCATTGCTCCATCTACACATCTTCTGAATAGATAGACACTGGAAATGAACTGTATGTGCAGGACAAAAAGCATATAAGGACATATGGAAAGAGAAAATGCAAATGACCTCAATTTCCCATTTCTCTTGGAAAAGTGTGGAGATGGAAGGTCCAGGATTTCCAGCACTGGGTTTTCTGCTCAAGCAGAATTTCTAGCAAATTAATTACTGGAACCTTGTGGTGGAAAAGCACAACCGCAACCTCATGGACTGTTAACTCCGATCCAGAAAGAAGCATTTCTTTGATTAGTGGTTGACCGATTGTTCAGTTTGGCCAGTTAATGAATCCAGGCAATTTATCATGATCTACATCAAGCATACGGAAGTCTTAAGACGCAATGCCTTATAATATTTTATTCTTTCTTGTTTTCTCATGATTACAAACTAATTTTCTCGTGATCTTGACTTCATATGAAATTGACTACACATTCAGGGTCGCTAAATTGTCTATGTCGATAAAGTTGCAGACCTGACAGCCCCCTTCTCAAGTGTTGGACACTCATGTGTGAATTGACAATCTCTAACAGACTCAGTGCTGTTTCATCCGCCATTGTGAAAATTATGTCATGATCACAAGAAGACAAGAAAGAAAAAATGACAATCAATGGGCTTTTAGGACTTCCACACAAGCAATAATTGGACAATTAATAATCCATTTACAAGGAAACACCACAACCATCTAATATGCTCACCAAGAACCACATTTCCATTTATCCAGCTGCTGACTAAGCCCAGGTATTACACATGCGCACCCTATATAATGAGATTCAAACACTAAAAGTGAAGTATTTACTGCTAATACGTTCATATGACTGACATTTCCAAGCCTTATTGTTCTACCTTTTCTTATTTGTCACATTTTGGGTTACTGTCCACATTTTTCTGGAACTTTCTGATTTAAATTTATTTGCTGTGGATTTTAAAAAAGGCTGTTTATCGGCTTTAGCTCCTTGTGTTGCGTAACAGCTACTCTCAAAATAAAACTATTTTCTGTGTAAAACTTTGATTTAAACCCCAAATTGAACAGTTATTAACCTCACATTAGTTGAGCATTGCAAGTGCAAACTCGGCATGCTCTTTGGCCGCAATCGTTTGATTCATTCGGCAGGACTTTTCTTCTTTTTTTTTGTATTTAAGTAGCTAAGAATGCGAAGAAGTAGAAATATCTTAAACAAACATCAAATTTACCCAGTTTTGCTTGATATAACAGTAAACTAAATATTTAAAACAAAAAGCTTGTTCTATTAGCATTTATTTGTAAAAAGAAAAGCTAAATTCTCTGCCTCACAAAAAAGAAAAATTTTACTAACAGCCTGAAATGATTGGTAAGATCCAGAAATACAATATATGCTCAGAAGTTTTGTGGACTAACCATAAAATCGGCTGAAGGTATTTGAAGTGTGCTTGTGGAGATTTGTGGAGATTCATTCAGCAAGGGTGTTAGTAAAGTCTGGTACTAATGTAGGTGAGGTGACGAGCCGGTCAGCGGTCACATTTATTTCAAAGGTGTTGAAAAGGATTGGAGCTCAATAGCAGGCCACTCGAGATCTTCCAATCCAATCCATTTAAAGCATATCTTCATGAAGCTGGTTTTGTGCACAGGGGAATTTTTATGCTGGAGCATTTTTGGGCCTCAAAAATTTAAGTTGAGTTGTTCCAATACTTTTGTCAGTCCTATCTCAGTGCTGAGATTTTAATCCAAATTTACTGAAAATACCAGAGCTTTACTTAAAACTGCAGCAATCAATCAGACACATGTAACCCTAGACCTTCTATCTCCCATCATTACATTTCCACAAGGATGGCAATTCTAAAGCTAATTGAGCTTATGGCTAACTTCAAGACATCCAACAAAAATGGAGCAACGTCCAAAATATTCGATCCCAGCTCGCCAGGACTAGCTCAGTGAACAGCGAACCTGCACGCTTTACTGGTTAGCTATGCTTATTCAACGCTTCTGTGAAAATTTCCCTGTTTTTTTTTTACTGGAACGTCATCCGGCATGGGCGTCCGCAAAATTGCACATAAATCAGTTACTCTAAAAAGTGAAGGATGGCTCCTGTCACATGCTGTGTCACCTCATTTGTGTTTTTAATTAAGGCCCAGACAAAAAGCACAAGCACAACAACACAAAAAAAAAACGCAGATCTGAATATATCAGTCTTTAAAACGATTGCATTCATTAAGCAAGAGATGGAAAAGTTATTGGATATGACATCTGCATCAAGTGGATGCGCTCCAGAGGAATGGGGTTTCAGCAATTAAAACTGAAGTCACTGCTTTGGCTTTTCGTCAAAAGTTCAAAGGTCATGGTTTTCCAAAAAGGTGCAGTCACTTGAATGAAGTTCTAAGTGACTCAGAGAAGTACATTCTTCAGGCTTGATTTTGAAGACCCCTCTAATTCAACAGCCCCCCACACACCCACACCACCACCACCACAAACCGACAATCTCACCCTTAGAGTATTTTGTCCTTCCATCGCTACACCACACTTGAAATTCAAACTGAAGACTTTTTTAATGAAAACATTGTGTGGTCAAACTTTCCCCAGGGGTTACCAGAATATAAGTATTATACTCTTGCTTTGAGTGGCAGGGATAATTTATCTGTTTTCCAAATGACATCAATAGGCCTATAGGGAGTCAGGGTAAGTGAAAGCAGCCCAAAGTTACGCGTCAGGTTTGGCAGGTGGTCTTGATTGCGCAGTGCGTCGGCTGATGAGAATCATATTTTAACACGAAGTCAAGGCTTTAACGTCTGCTTTACCACTTGACCACTTAATTCCTGCCATAGCTGGAATTGTTGCCACATCTTTCTCTTTATGCGTACATTGGCAGAATTCAGTCATCACCTTAAAGATTACAAATAAGCAAGCTGGAGAAAGGCTACTCATCGACCAGTCACTGACCACCACCGTCCTCACTGACCAATCACAGACCACCAAATCATGAGCCCAAAACCTTCTTGAAAAAAAAATTACGCAAATGAGGCCACAGGTGTTGTGGCAAGTAAGAGTCAGGAGTTTATACACTCAAAATGTTGTTCTTGCTGTTGAACTTATGCTGAATTGTATGTTGTTGATAAGTAGATACCACCAAGCACCAATTTAAATAAGTGATTGGTGATTTGCTGCGTGTTTGACCAATTAAGATTTTATAAACTCATTAATAAAAAAGAACGACTGATTTAGCAAATTGTAGTTGAGTAAAAAGTACGATATTTGATATGAAATGTGGTGAAGTAAAGTAAAAATATCTGAACGCCAGCGCATACATCTACTAATAAATGATCTACTAATTCTTGTCAAGCAACCACCACAGTTCTCACTAAACCAACCTCTGCTGTCCTTACTTAAGCATTGTCGTTTTCTTCAACCAATCACTGACCACCATTGTCCTCATTGACCAATCAGTGACCTCCATTGTCCTCATTTAACAATCCATAAACACTAGAGTTCAAATTGGCCTATCACTAACCACCACCATCATTGGTGACTGATCACTGTCTCAATGCATTTACATTCCATAATTAACTGAACTTAACTGTCCTGCACCAGATAGGGATTAATCTACAAGTGAACGATTTTAGACACAGGACTATTTGTGCAAGTGTGGAGATGATGCTCTGAGGTGTAGCTGTGGAAGAACTTGCGAACTTCCAAAAACGAAAAAAATCAAAGTGGCCTTTCGCCCTCTGGACACTGAGAGCACATAGAACATGTGGCACAGACAAGGTTTTTGAATAGAAATAGTCCAAATTACAGTATTTACGCCACAGTCTGCAGTGTGTGCTCATAATGTAAACAGCACATGGCTGATATTTCAGTCTGTAGTCTGCAGCAGCAGACGTTATGGAAACTTTGTGAATTTTTTTTAACTCCACTGAAATCACTGTAACACACGTGAGAATGAGGAAAAGAACGTGCCGCATCATTCTTGCATTGCATTCTCCTTTTTAACAAACAGTGGTGATAAAATCCATCACTGGAAGTTTTTTCTCCTACCTGTATTAACATCAGTAAAGGGATCACATGGTCACATGACTATAGCACCTGATCTAGACTTTTTCAGCCATGTGGTTCTTCTCCAAACTGTTTCCACAAACTTCGAGACAAACAATTATATAAGAAGTCTTTTGATGCGGTAGCATGAAATTTTCCCTTCACTTCAACAAGGAGTCCCAAACTATAAAGATATGCTTTACATGCATTGAGGTGGAAGATCTCCTGCTATAGAGGTCCGATCTAAACCCTATTGAACACCTGTGGGATGAATGTAAACGCTGACTGCACCCCAGGCCTCCTCACCACACCTACATCAGTATCTCACTTTACTAACTCCCTTGTCACTAAATAAATCTCCACAAACACACAATCTCCAAAATCTAGCAGAACATCAATACGCCTCGGCCGCCCATGACCCTATTAGACCACAAGAGCTGAGTTTTGGAGACGCTCTTACCCAGTCGTCTAGACATCATAATTTGTCAAACTCGGTCAAATCCTTACGCTCACCCATTTTTTCTGCTTCTAACACGTCAACTTTGTGAACAAAACGTTTACTTACTGCCTTATAAATAAATCCCACCCACTAACAGGTGCCATGATGAAGAGATAATCAGTGTTATTCACTTCACTGCTCATAATGTTATAATTCCATAATTTTCAGCTTGATCGTGTAATTGACCAATCACAATTGAAAAATCGACAAATGTAAAATATCACCATATTTGCATTATATTTATTGAGAAGGTCTCAAAATAATAGCTACAAGAGTTCAACAGTTAAACCTTGTTTTCTGTTAAACAGCTTAAAAAAGAGGCATTATGGGTATTCGGTACCAGCTGGATCTCTTCATCAGATCACATGTCTATTATAGACTTCAGCGTCCTGATTGCTGTGGATTTTCTCCTCGATGTTTTTGGATATGATTACAAATTTTGATGAGTGAAATTAGTCACATGATCAAACTCTGTCTGGTAGGTAAGTTCATACACTCGACCAATCGGAGTCCAGAGTTTTTCTAATTTGGTTTACTGAATAAAATTGTTGAGACCTTGGGGTCAAAGTTTAAACGCCGGTCATACGTCATTGTATTTAACGAGCTCCAGCTTGTCTTTACCTACAGACACACGGTGAAGCCGAAACTCCAAAACCGGCCCCATTCATACAGTAAATTGGTGTCCTACATCCATCCAACACATATGATAGTAATCAGAGTGTGTTCAGTTCTTTGCTTCATCTCCGGTCTGGATTATTCCAGATTGCTCCATGGAAGGAAAATCATGTAGCCAGTGCAGAGTTCTGTGCATGATCTTGTGTCTTTTCTTTCAGGCCATGACCTGTTAATAACTCCACATTAAAACTCTGATCTCAGGCTGTGATGATGTGATCTCTCAGCATACGGTAAATCAATTAATATGTGAACGATTTAATATAAATACACTATACAGACAAAACATTTTGGACACCTGAATATAAGGTTTGTATGTGCTTTTTGAACATCTCATTTCACATTAATTTCCCTATTGGCTGGTATAATAACCACCACTTTTGGAGTTCCACATGGAGTTTCCTTCAGACACAAGGGTGCGGTGCAGTCAGTGTTCACACCTATTCCTCTATTGCATATTCCATCTCCAACCATCTAGAGCATATCTTCATGGATCTGGCTTTGTGCAGAGGGGCATCATCATGCTGGAACAGGTTTGGGTCTCCTAATTGAAGTGAAAATTTCATGCTACTACATCCAAAGACATCCTGTACAATTGTTTGTCTCCAACTGGCTGGAAAAGTCATGTGCCCCAATACTTTTGACCACAGAGTGTAAACACATACATTAATAAACCTACACGTGAAATTAATCAAGAATTACATTATATCTTGGCACCAAAGTTAACTATTATTATATATTTAATATATTTTTATATTATTCTATCCATATTTTATTTGGATATAATTTGCTTCTGTTCAAATTTTTTTTTATGTAAATTTAGACAAATTTACTATCTATCTATCTATCTATCTATCTATCTATCTATCTATCTGTCTGTCTATCTGTCTGTCTGTCTGTCTGTCTATAAAGCTGAATTTTTTGGCAATGAAATAAATAAAAAAAAAAAAATTATTTAAAAGTAACCTTAATATTTGCCATAATTGAATATAAAATATATATAAAAAAAGTCCACTTGATCTTTATTTATTTATCCATCTGCAGTGTGAATGTATGCATAAGTACATGTTCATGTTTAATAATTTATGGTTTACTACCACATCATAATCAAATACAAATACATTATTCACAATCATCGCAAATATACGTATAAAATACAGAAATGCACACGACTTTTATACAAGCTTTATTTACAACTTGATTACCAACTGTACATTTTTGCAGCATAGGAAGCACATTGTTTTTCCTCTCAGAGTTCAAACAGCGAATAATTCGTCTGAAAATTATCCATCATCTTCCTTTTTTTAATATATATGTAGAAACTAGTGAGCAGGAACATCCTCCACTGTCTTACACACACACACACACACACACACACACACACACACACACACACACACACACACACACACACAGAGTATGTACATACTGTATACAAGCGATATAAAACTTGGCAAAATGGAAAGATAATTTGCTACTTTGACTAAACGTAAAATCTTCCTATTCATAAAAAACACACACACCGACCGTGAAACAAACTTTAGTAAAATGTCGTATTTGAATTCTTCTTGTATTTTTTGAGGGTTTTTGAGGAGTCTGACTGGAGCAGATCCACTGCTAATGGACGGTTATACGAGTTTATTTCTTTTATTGATTAAATTTCAAACGCGCTAACACTGTTGTCTATTTGTGCATTCGTCAACTCAAAAACACGCTCATAAATCTTAAACAAAATGGTGCTGTGGTGCATAAAATGGACATCATGAGGCATAACAGTGGAGTAACAAGAAGCAGTGGAGAAAGTGTCAGGACTTATAAAGGGCATGTGGTTATCAGCATTAGTCCGTATGAGATATTGTTTGATTGGAGGTTTAAAAACAAACAAAAACACCATGAAAAAACAGGACACGCCCCTTTTAATCATCTTCAACACTACTGGTTGGGCAATTGACCTTTTGTAAACCTTGACACACATATAAGAGACCTTCAGGCTGATGATGTCATACTTTTTTCCTTCCTTTATGTAAATGTTAACTGATACCCACGCTCTAAGAAAATTCAGAGTCCGAGCACTAGAGGGATTTTTAGGTAGCTATGTTAGCTAGCTAGTTTTTTTAGGCTGCTTTTCAACTTTTTTTTTTCTGTAGAAACAAACAAATGCTAAATGCTGCATAAATTCAGTGTCACAATGGAAATGATTTTATAAATCGTAGCTAGTATCAGATACCTAACTGACCTAGCTTGAATTCGACACGTATTATTAGCATTAGTAAATTAAATGGAGATCGATTTCGGAAAAAAAGTGAACTGATCACATCAAAAATGTTTGTATTTAACGTGTTGTGCTTTTATTTATATATTTTTTTTATCTTCAAATAAACTTTCTCGGATAAAGTAATTTTTTTTTTATTACAAATAATTTAGTTTTGATGCTTGGATCCCCCTAACTTGTGATCTGATTGGTCAGAAGGTTATTAACAAAAAAAAAAAAAAAAAAAGAAGAAGAAGAATATAGCAAATTTTTCACCACCACATTCATTCTTTGTTTTGGCTTGGCCCTCTTAACTTGGGATACGACTGGTCAAGAGAAATTTATATATTTAAAATAAAAAATTTCACCATGCTGACTTGCGTTCTGATTGGTCAGAATTAGAAAGAAAGAAAAAGAAAAAAAAAAGCACTCGACTTTTTCTTTTTCATAATTTGTACTTATCTACTATGGAAAAGCTTTGCGGTGACCAAAAACAAAACGGTAGCATTATGAAAGGCTCAAACCATGTAGCCATTTCCTATAAAAAATTACCCATAAAACATTTTTTATCGTAAGAAGAAAAAAAAATCAAAAAGTGTGTGAAAGCAGCCTCAGCTTCAAAATGTAACAATTTACACGTCACATATTAGTTGCGGAGATCTGATTGGGGGTCGTGGTATTTCACAATCAGATATGTAGAAGAAAAAGACATTTAATACCTTTGGAAATAAATCCTTGTCCTTTAAGTAGTGCACTTCCTGTTAGGTGTCTATCCATGATTTATACGCTTTCCATTTCACGTGTAAACTCCTTAATGACCTTTTTTTTCCCTTCGAAAATACTGGTAGAAAAGCGATGGTTTTTAAAATACAGTATTAAGAATTTCGTGCAGAAGCTCGCGATTTGTTCACGATGCTCATAAAATGAATAATAATAATAATAGTAGTAACACTTTGCTCCAAAGAAGAAGGACTGAAGATATAAAAGAAGAAATGATAATAAATATGCAAAATAAAAAATACAAAAGTTTTGACCTATTGATACATTTTAACACTTATTACATCACTTTGAGGTGAATTTCAGGCCCCGCCCACTGACTGGTGCATGCTGGGTCCTAAAGACAGTTGTTCCGGCCTGCGTTGTGTTGATACGTCATAACGGTTATTACATCACTGTGCAGTGACCTGCAGGCCCTGCCGCCAGAGAGCCCCGGACCGGTGCATGCTGGGATAGCGGAGGATTACAAGCGTGACACACGTGCATGCTGATGAAACGGGACCGGAAGCGGGCGGGTGTTAGTGTGTGTTGAGGTTTTTGTTATTCAAGAGCGGAAAATCTGTCATGCAAGCGGCGACGTCATGCAGCCGCACTGCCTCGACCCAGACACTCATGCCTTTACATCACTGCGGAGGAAGAGAGAGAGAGAGAGAGAGAGAGAGAGAGAGACAGGAGATGGACAGCGGTCAAACAAAATGTCTTCATGATGATTTCTGAATGTTAATGACTGTTAGTGGATTATCATTTTCTGTATGTTTACTGATGCAGGCACAGAAAAAGAAAAAAAGAAACCATGCCAACATCAACGGTTCGAGACGGTCACATGCAGACGATTCCTACGAAAGTTTTCGATTTCACATCACGTCTGGTTGCCTTCAAGTGAAAAATTAAGTAGGGGGAATAATAAAAACAAACAAAAAACCAAAGCTACGTGAAGAGTGATGATTGGATATTGATTAATCGGTTTCAGATTCTGGTGCTTTTTGAACGTCCCATTCCACATCCCTTTGCTGCTATAATAATTATTCGGTGACAAGGGTGTTAGTAAAGTCAAGTACTGATGTAGGTGAGGTGAGGAGGCCTGGAGGTCAGAACTTTAAAGCAGGAGATCTTCCACTCCAAACCATTTACAAAATATCTTCACCAAGCTTGAACAGGTTTGGATCTTCTAGTTCAAGTGAAGGGAAAATTTCATGCTACTGCATCCATAGGAATCCTATACAATTGTGTGCCTCTGAGTAGTTTGAGGAAAAGAAGCACATAATGCTGGAAAAGTCAGGTGTCCCAATACTTTTGTTTATACAGTGTATATTTTCTTTTCCTTCTCAGACTTTTTTGGGTTTTTTCTTGTCCATTTTAAAAAGTATATTTATTATTATCATTGAGCAAGAACATTATTTTATTATTGACGTTTTTGAGTAAAAGCCTCGATGCTGCAACTGTATGTTGCACTGGATTAAAGAGTAATAGCGCAGATTTATAGCATGTTTTTTTTCCTATTTATTTATTTTTTTTAAAACAAACACCGTCTTTTACATTCTTCTCCTCGCAAAACCTCCGAAAGAGAATCCTATACTAGAAATGCAAATATATAATATGTACTATAAAGCTGAAAATAGTGTTTACTAGAAAACCGAGTGAAAGACTGAACGATGAGTCAGCATTTCTGAAATTTGTTTAAATTAAGTTTGTGTTGTTTTAATGAAACACACGCACACACGCACACACACACACACACAAACACACGAACACACACACATATATATAGAAAAATTACGAGAAAATGCCTATACTTATATCACATTTATAATCAGTTATGCTGGGATTTGAACTCACAACCTTCTGAGGAGAAGTTTTAACCATTGCGCCACCACGTAGCAATAATAAATGGGCCGAGACAGATTGGTGTGTTTGAGAATCTGAGGTTGATCCGACGAATTAAGGTGCGGCGAATGAGAGGTCATGGAGGTCACAACCATACAAATTCACTTTTTCCGCACCAGCGTGGTGTCGACATCATCACAGCGTTACAACACGAGGATGCCGGAACCGTTTTGCCGCCAGGACGGGTTATTTAGTCGACCCGTACAAACGTGAACAAATCGCAATAAATTTGCTCTAGTGGGCGGCGCATGTTTTTTTTATTATTCATAAATAAGTAACTTCTTTCTTCATCTCATCCACAGTGAACGATTTGACTTTGGGTGGTCCATAGAATCCTATAGCATTATTTTCACACTGCTTATTAGGTTTTTTTTTTGCCATTTCCAGACATCCAGAGCGACTTTTAAATTATCTCACCTATCTAAGGGATAAGGGCCTCGCTCAAGGGCCCAGCAATGGCATTGCACCCCATTTTTATCAAATGCAACGCAAGAATTTCACACGTTTTCCCCCCAAAATGACTCTAAATGGACGTGACTTCATCAATTTTTAATAGATTCAACGGATGTCTGTCTGGCACGAGGACGTCTCGAGACGGGCCGAGCAAATTTCTTATCCTGAGTTCTTATTGCACGTAATGCACATTCTTTCATTTAAAAAAGTGACATGACTGAGAGTATGAATAAACGAAGCCCTGATGTAATCGTTAAATGGAAGGTGGCGGGGGAGGGGGGATTAAAATTATAAACGTATCGATGCTACAGCATGGAGGAAATCTGAAGCCCTGTATATTGTGAAAAACGTTTATTGACTAATCGCTATGACAATCAAAAAAAAAAAAGTTCTCATAATTTTCTTAACGTTTGAGATTATTTTCTCGAAAATATAAAATGTGTTTGTTTTTTTATGCATAGATAATATCGCTAGGATCAAAACACTGCAAGATAAAAGGAAAGGATGAACCCCAGAGGAAAAAAAGAGAGAGTGTATAAATGCTCGTATTCCCTTATGTGGTTATTTTGGAGACGAGTCGTAGCGCTGATCTGGGATCAGCTAGTTTGGGATTTGTACAAATCCTGCACTGTGATATGGAGGAAAACGAGCCGATCCCAGATCAGCGCTCTGAGATAAGGCTTTCACTGAAAGGGATGTAATCAGAGACGTTGTAATTGCTGGAGGACTCCTGTGCATCCTGACAGCGTGAGGATGTGGTGATGATAAAAAAATCAAATAAACGAGCGTTGTTTATGTAACAGTCGACAGACTACGTCACTTCCTGGACTTGCAGAAGACTCACTGCACCAGTAAGCGATCACTTAAAGAACAAAACAAAACACACTTTCGAATAACAAGATATGTAAAAGTCAAGGTTGCTGTAAGAGCAAGCTTTCACTCCTTTACATCTACATCATCATCATCAGCCTCACCCCCGACTTGCATCTCTACTTAAAATCCCCCAGAGTTTTTTTTTTTTTTTTTTTTAAAGGAGAGTGGGATTGTAAACAAGATTCAACACCCTGTATTGATGCTCTGCTGGGAGAAGAAGAAAGAGACGGACGAATAGCGAGGAACAGCCTCAGGGAAAGAGACAGGCGTCCTGTTTGACCACAGTGTTGCCGTGGTGATGTCGGAGGGGGGGAGGGGTCTACCTGGCTGTGGCGGGCTGCACGTGGCCCGGTACGGCGGCGTGTGCTGGTGGCCTGCCGCTGACGTGCCAGGAACGACTGACCCGAGCCTGTGCTGGCTAACGATCCTCCGCTGCTTTTTCTGGAGAGCCATGCCCTGAAAAATAAGTTTAAAAAGAGAGAGTGTATAAATGCTCGTATTCCCTTATGTGGTTATTTTGGAGACGAGTCGTGGCGCTGATCTGGGATCAGCTAGTTTGGGATTTGTACAAATCCTGCACTGTGATATGGAGGAAAACGAGCCGATCCCAGATCAGCGCTCTGAGATAAGGCTTTCACTGAAAGGGATGTAATCAGAGACGTTGTAATTGCTGGAGGACTCCTGTGCATCCTGACAGCGTGAGGATGTGGTGATGATAAAAATCAAATAAACGAGCGTTGTTTATGTAACAGTCGACAGACTACGCCACTTCCTGGACTTGCAGAAGACTCACTGCACCAGTAAGCGATCACTTAAAGAACAAAACAAAACACACTTTCGAATAACAAGATATGTAAAAGTCAAGGTTGCTGTAAGAGCAAGCTTTCACTCCTTTACATCTACATCATCATCATCAGCCTCACCCCCGACTTGCATCTCTACTTAAAATCCCCCAGAGTTTTTTTTTTTTTTTTTAAAGGAGAGTGGGATTGTAAACAAGATTCAACACCCTGTATTGATGCTCTGCTGGGAGAAGAAGAAAGAGACGGACGAATAGCGAGGAACAGCCTCAGGGAAAGAGACAGGCGTCCTGTTTGACCACAGTGTTGCCGTGGTGATGTCGGAGGGGGGGAGGGGTCTACCTGGCTGTGGCGGGCTGCACGTGGCCCGGGTACGAGCGGCGTGTGCTGGTGGCCTGCCGCTGACGTGCCAGGAACGACTGACCCGAGCCTGTGCTGGCTAAACGATCCTCCGCTGCTTTTTTCTGGAGAGCCATGCCCTGAAAAAATAAGTTTAAAAAGAGAGAGAGAGAGAGAGAGAGAGAGAGAGAGAGAGAGAGAGTGAGTGAGTTTAGGAACATAAATCAACAGTCCCATAATAAATAACAGAAATAACGATAAAATGGGTAGCAATTTGGCAAAAACAGGCACAGAGGCCACGCCTCCTCTTTATTCTGACTGAAAGGTATCAAGGCCATGCCTCCTCCAATGTGACTGACGGGTGCAGAAGCCACACCCCCTCTCTCTATTCAGATTACACCTCCTCTTTAATCAGACCGACATAAATCTGACTGTCCTCAGATTAGATATTGAGGCCAAACCTCCTTCAATGTGACTGACAGGTGCATAAGCCACACCCCCTCTTCATTCAGACTTTTTAGTTTTTGAG
Source organism: Silurus meridionalis (assembly GCF_014805685.1). Lineage (NCBI taxonomy): Eukaryota > Metazoa > Chordata > Actinopteri > Siluriformes > Siluridae > Silurus > Silurus meridionalis. The sequence continues at coordinate 3,426,592 of NC_060908.1, forward strand.
GCCTTTATTTCAAAGTGACTGACCGGTACAGAGGCCACACCTCCCACAAAATGACTGACAGGTGCATAGGCAACATCTCCTCCAAATGTGACTGACAGGCAGTGGCCACACCCCCTATTTATTCAGACAGAGTGGTACAGAGTCCACACCTCCTTTAAATCAGACTGACAGGCACAGTGGCCACACCCCATTTTAAATCAGACTGACAGGTAAAACCAGAGAGCCACGCCTCCTTTACTGTGACTGACAAGTAAAATAGCCACACTTACACTGGGACTTACAGATACAGAGGCCACGCCTCCTTCGAAAGCACAGTCAGGTGCAGGAGTTATTACATGCACTGGAACTAACAGGCAAAAGAGCAACATCAGCTTCCATGTTTGATCAAATAATGCCGAAGAGCCGATTCACGTATTTTTTGCTGTTGTCAAAACATAGTAAAGAAAAAAAAAAAGGAAATTTCAAGCATAAGAGAATAGATAGAAAATTCGGGTTTCTGGATTTATGACATCCATTAACAAGTTTTTTTTTAAATACAAGTTTAAATTTGAGAATACCGATCAGTATGACAATGGCGCCATCTATAGGACAAAACTCTCCATCGCTTTAAACATTATTGATTACTGAGAGAAAGTGAATCGAAAGTGGATCGTTTTTAGACAAAAACAGCGCTTGTAATAAATATTTGGACAATTTATAAATTTTTTTAACAAACTGGTAATGTTATATTTTAGAAAACCGAATAAGGCGATACTATAAATCTTTTTTCAATACTCTTTTTTTTCCATATTGATCCAGACATGGAAATTCACTCAAATCAATTTCCATACTTTTTCATACTTTTCCCATCATGAGTAGGAACCCTGTACCTACAGGAGCATCCGAGAGAAGATATGAAGTGTTTCATCTTATTGGTGACTAATTTCTACTATTAAAGGAATATGATATAAACTGCCTCTTCAACCACCTTTTTGACCAATCAGATTTGAGAAATGGAAGTTGCTGTGGTCATCATTAATGTTCACATGCTCACCATATTGTACCAGGCAGACACAATCAGTTTCTCCTCGTGGTCTCGCTGAGACTTCGCCTTGTCATACTCCTTCTGTACACGCACACACACACACACACACACACATCACTGTTAAACACTGGAAACACTATAATGGAGACACTGTGTGTGTGTGTGTGTGTGTGTGTGTGTGTATATGTGTGTGTGTGTGTGTGTGTGTGTGTGTGTGTGTGTGTGTGTGTGTGTGTAAGCACCTCCAGGGAATGCAGCATCCTCTCCTTCTCCTGTAGCTGGTTCTTCAGAGCCTGTACCTCAGGAGCTGAACCCTGGTTCTGTTTGGGGTCCAGTGTTCGAATGACCTGATCACACACACACACACACACACACACACACACACACACACATTAAAAACACACACAGGCTTTAAAAAAATCATCACATAGGCTACACACCATGAGGTGTCTCTTACACTCTTTGCTTTCTCCAGATATTTCTTATATCTCTCTTCCATCTGCTTCATCTCGTCGTCTTTCTTCTTTAGAGCCTCCTCCAGTTCCTCAATCCTCTGAGCTGGAAACAGATGTAGGTGTTAAAACATATGGTACGGAGGAAATCTGTCTGGTTTCAGGATAAATTTCATGCTCTATTTTTTGTCAAATCATGTTATAAACAACACTTTATTCAAGATTCAAATTCGTATGCCGGACTTTACTCCTTTTTGCGCATCCGAGCTCACCTCCTGCGTTATATTTGGGCTCCAGATCTTCAATAATTGCGATCTTTTTCTGCAGCTCGTTTGAGGCGTCACTCAGTTTCTCTCTAAAACATCCAGAGTAAAAAAAACAACAAAGAAACCAGTGTGAAAACCAGAGCTTTCTTTGCAAAGATGGAAAAGTCATGCCAAATATATACAACTTTACAACTCACAAATGTTCCTCGCACTTCCGCTTGAGCAGGACCGACTGCAAGAGACCAAAAAAAAAAAAAAAAACATTTTTTATACATTTATACACATGCAGTGACGTTTCAACTCAGCAGCTCCCTCTAGTGGAGATGAAACACATTACCACATGTAATGACAAAATTATGACTATATACAGTAGTATAACATGCTCTTGAATACAATACATATTAACATAATTATACATGGGGCAGCACAGGGGGCAAAGGGCCAACAGACGGCCAACAGGGGGCAGCACACATTCATTCCTGTTCATGTGAACCCACTGTGCACTTTTTACTGCAGTTTCAGCAGCACCAGATTGACTGTTCAGGCCTGTTTGCTGACCTCATCACCATGTGTACCCGAGTGTGACATAGCATAAACCATTACAAACTGGAAAAAATGCTGCCTGTGGGTTTATCTCCCCAAACTGAATGGGATTTTCGATTGCGAAAAAAACCGATTGCTCTTTGAGACTGTCAACTCACCGACGCTTTATAATACAGTTGTGTAGTTTTTAAAGTGGATACTATATTAAAAAAACAAACAAACACTAAAATAGTACTGAACTTTATTACAAAAGAAAAAAAAAGAAAAATATAAATATATGTAATAAATTGTCAAAAAAGTGCCAAACAAAACAGTGGCATCAGTGATTCGCCTCTAGAGGCCGCTCTCATACTGTATAATGACAGCAGACCTTCTCAGGCACAACCCGGAAAAACTATCTGTATGGATTTTTGCTGATAGCCGATAGTTCCTGCAAACAACTATCAGAATCACAATCCCACACTATCACTATTCTTATAAAAAGGTTTTATAGCGAACGCTCGTTGCGCACCATTTCACTGCTCCAAAATAACTAATGACAAGGGGTTTTAAATAAGCTCACACTGAATCCACACAATTGCCCACATCCCAGGGTCGTCAACTTCTTGATTCAAAATTCCCCCTTTCCCTGCAGCCACCCTGTATTAATAAAATCATTGAAATTCACATGAATTGAGCTATAATTCATTCAGCCCTGACTGAAATACCAAACTGAATCCTGTCTTATACAATACTAACAACTCAATCGTCTACATTTCCAAAATGTGGATATTGAAACACTGATGTACGGAAACACAATCTGACTGGAGCTTGAATCGATCATGCAGCTGCTCCATGGGTGAGTCTTAGCATCGGCATGCTCGCTGCATCACGAAGCAAAAGATGGAGGAAAAGAAAAGAGGGACGAAGTGGCTCCATGCTGTACTTACAATCACCTGAGGGAAGAGCAAGTGTGAGATAGAGAAAAGAGGACTCGGATTGTGACAGGCCTGTCCGCAAAAGAGAGGCAAAGAGAGAGAGACAGAGGGAGGGTGTATGGAATGGATGAAGTCAAATGAGAGCCAAACTAGAGGATGAAGAGAGACGTCTGTGGAAGGACAGATGACCTTTACGCTAAATAGAATGAACTCCATTATAGGCCTGAAAGAAATTTGAATACAAAAAATTCTTCGTTCAGTCTATTTAACTACACACGGAGCACCATGTTTCTCCACGGACTGTTATTACTGACGCACCATCCGCTAAACTCTGGACCGCTCGGGGTCTCATAAATAAAAGTGGCATATGCACAAAATGGGGGGTCAAAACGTGCAAGTAATTTGAAATCGATTTTTATAGTTTTATTTATAATTTTTATTTATTTATTTACTTGAATTTGCAGTTTGAGGTAATATGGCAATTTAAATGGGTTTAGTTTTCACAGATTGCAATTTCGGTAATAATAATGTGACTTTTTCTAAAAAAGGAATTTAATTAGAATTAGAATTTATAATAATAAGCTTATAGTTTGCTGTAACTTATAGTTATAAGCTTTATGACATCACTGATTGGATTTGCTGTACTTTTTTGTATTTAACATTTTGTATACATTCGTATTTAATGTATTTTAAATTATTGATTATTTTTTTCTAGAACCTTCTTAAATACGGTTGTTCTATTGTTTTATTGCGAGTTACTTGATGTACTGAGTGACCGAAATACACTGACGTGAAATCATTTTGCTGTGAAATAGTTTTGGCCCCCCCTTTGTGCTGCATCCAAACAAATTCGCTCTTAGTTTATAATAAATATTCATCTCGTATTCATCTCATATTCGTTCTACTTTAGTTGCAGCCGATTTCAGCTCGATTAAGAAGCTAAACAAGCAATGTTAAGTCCATCGCACCTTAAAGCAGCTAAAAGCGTTTTAATAAGGCGTGAAAATCGGTGATTTTGTGAGTAGTGTGAAATGTCGGGAGCGTCACTCACGTCGTCTGCTTTTGAGCCCTGCTCCTGTAAATTCTTCTGCAGCTCCTCCACCTGACTCTGACCTGCCATGAGCCTCTGATTCACCAACCTGAGAGGTAGAAGAAATACAGCGATCACACACACATTATATACATACACTATATGGTCTTTACACAGTATATTACCATATATACATAAATTATTATCTACTGCACCTTCTGTACATTATTCACCCTCATCCCTGTACATATGTGTGTGTGTGTGTGAGAGAGAGAGAGAGAGAGAGAGAGAGAGAGAGAGACCTGTTCTCCGTTTCCAGTTCGTTCTTCCTGGCGTTTGCGTCCTCCAGCAGACTCTTAAGGAGCGCGATCTGCTCATTGTCTGAACCCTCCTGATTCAGCTTCAGCATTTTATTCTCATGCTGCAGACGGATCAGTCGCTCCCTAAACACACACACACACACACACACACACACACACACTGGATGAACATCTATCAGAAGGCATGCTTTCCAGTTTCTGGTTCGAGTGCCCATGCTGTAGGGTATGTGTGTGTTTTTTCTACCATTAAAAAGTATCAATAAAGTGGAACATACCGGATCTCTGGGGTCACGATTTCTGCTGCTAGTGAATCCGAGGCCTCGCTGCTGCCCAGTGGAACCAGACCTACTGACACGCAAACAGACGCGCATCAAAAACGGCAAGCGCACACAAGCTCCTCCCACACCATTAAACTCCGCCTGTAATGCGGTATAATTGAGTATAGACCATTTCTGACCTGAGGTGAGCTGACCCTCCTGGGCCTGAACACAGCGCAGCTCCTCGATCGTTTCCTTCAGTGAGTCGCGCTCCGTCCTCATCCGCTGCACGCACACACACACACACACACACACACACACACACACACACACACACACACACACACACACACTTTATACTCTATACTCAAATTGCAATTATAAACCCATATCTAAATCATAAGACAATACAAGTTATAATAATCTAAGTATATAAATGGAGGATCTCACATGGGTTTTTAAACACTGCTAATTTAACACACGTCAAATTTCTCAGAAACACTCAGGCACTTGTGGAGTCCTTCATCATCTCAAGACTGGACTCCTGCAACTTGTTTCTGGTAGTTCCACCTCTAAAAGTGCTGTGCAACTTATCCAGAAGTGGTAGCTCAGCGGTTAAAGATGTGGGTTACTGATCAGAAGGTCGGGGTTCAAGCCCTGATTATAGCCAAGCTGCCACTCTTGGGCCTACAAGACGTTGCGGTTCTGCTGCGTAGCTTTCGCTGGCATTAGATTTCAGAGCTCCATCTGATCATCAAACACTGCTTAACTGGCGCCAACATCTCATCATCTGGTCTCAACATCTTTTAGGCTACAAGGAAGACATGCTTCCAGACTCTTCACTGTTCTGGCACAAAGATGGTGGAACGAACTTGCATTTGATCTAAAGACCAACCTCTTTTAACTAGTTTTCTGATGGTACTGATGGTAAGTCCAGGTCATAATGAACCAGGATTAGAATGTATTCATTAATAAGAGTAGTTTTTGCTGCTCTTTAATGACATTTTAATTTATAATATTCTCCAATAATGTTTTTTTTTCTTTGTCCTGATGCAGTTTTGTTCTTTTCGCTTTTTCTTTTCTTTCTTTCGTTTTTTTGAACTGCTTTAAGATCAACTGGCTTAAAGACCGAACAAACGATGAAGGGAAAAAAAAAAGACAGAACAGGAAATGTGTGTGTCTGCGTGTGATAATGGCACAGGAAGAAACTCATCAGGACGGAAACGACAAAAAGAAAAAAGAAAAGGAGAAAAGAAAGGAACGTATGTATCGCGGGGGCGATCGTCTCTCTCTCGGCATGGAGGAGTAATCTGTGTAATCAGCTAATCTGCAGGTTCCTCCTGACTCTCTGATTCTGTCGACACACACTCGCATCGACACTAATGCACTGCCATACCATTAAAGACGTGGCTTTTTTTAACAGAGGTCTGATAACAGGACAGATCGTCCCTCTCCTCTTTAGTGTGGAGGACGTAGTGTCCATGATTCTTCTCGACGCACACTCGCATTCTATTTTATTCTAAATCAGATCTTCACGTTCGCTCTGAGGGAGTCTGGGAGACGTTATGCGAGACGGCTCGTTCTTACGTCTTTCTCTTTCTGAAGCGAATCCACTTTCTCCTTCAGACGCTTGCACTCGAACTCCATCTTGTCAGCTTTCTTGGATTCCTCGGACAGCCGGTTCTGGAGCTCGACCACCTGCAGAGACCCGGCATCATTATCTCGAGCGATAAGGAGCATGCGGAGTGTGATTTCAGAATAGTGTGTGTGGGGGGAACCTGTCTCTTGTAGGTCTCCAGCTGGGTGCGGGTTGCGTTGGCTTTGCGGAGCTCCTCCTCCAGGCTCACGGTGTTCTGCATGTAGCTGGTGTTCTTCTCCTCCAGCAGCTTCACCTGGCGCCGCAGATCCCCCAGATCCTCCAGCTTCTTCTTATACGACTCAACCTGCGCCTCCAGCTTCGACACCTTATCAGATGAGTGTCTGCAGGACGAGAGACAGAAAGAGATAAAGAGTCGGACAGGGAATCAGAGAGATGGACGATCAGAGACAGACATAGAGAAAAGACAGACAAAGGTCATGACCGCAGAACTGCAGGTGTCTCACCTCAGGACGTCCATTTCATCTTTGAGTGACTGAGCTTCGTCAGCCAGAGATGTTAGGTCCTCGTTCTGACCTTTGACCTCAAGGAGCTCCTTCTCAAGCTCTTCGCAGCGGATACGGTAGTCGTCTTTAGCCGCTTCAAGCCTGGCGTGCACACACACAAACACACACACACACACACACACACACACACACACACACACACACACACACTTCTCTAAAGCCACTGTTTAAATAAATAAAAAAAAACATTCTAACATAATACAGTAATATATAATAAAACAAATAAATAAATATGATCAGCTAGACAGACACTAGATAGATAGATAGATAGATAGATAGATAGATAGACAGACAGACAGACAGACAGACAGACGAGACCAGACCAGTTGTGACCAAGATGCAGAAAAAAATACCACCGTCAGTTCAATCAACTTCCCCTGAGCCCGTGAATTGCCCCAGTGAGAGGGTGGGTGTCTATGCCCTGTGTGCCCTGGCTCTAGTTACCTCCACTGGGGCAGGGCCTGAATGGGACTGAGGCCCTCAGGAGCCAACGGGAAGGGCAGAGCCTGACAGTCCCAGCTCAGATGAGAGAGATCCGACTCGCTCATCCTGTGGCGAGAAGCCGAATTAACTGGCGTCAGTGGAAACCGTACAGCACAGATCTCTCGTTCAGCTCTACATCAGCGTGTAGGCCAAGAGGCCGGAGTTCTGCTCTCCGTAATATGCTCATGACCAGTGGGATGTCTTCAAGCAGTTAGCTATCTCTACTGTTTTAGAGGAACACCTCGCAGGAGGTGGACAACAGTCCCCCAGCTCACTTTATCTCTTACCTAAACGTCTCCTCCTGCAGCTGCTCCAGCTGTGCCTGCAGCTGGAGGTGGCGCCTCCCGGCTGGGCTGTTCAAATCCTCTATGGAGTCGGACTGGTTAAGACGCTCCAACAGGACCTGATTCTCGACAAGCAGGCTGCTCTTTTCCTCCTGTAGAGCCGCCACCTGATGGAAAGAGAGAGAGACACAGAAAGTCAAGAACCCTCCATCACCATCATTAATAAATCAGGATATCCAGTGTAAAAGTGTGTATCATGTCTGAACTATATTTTTTTATTCATGTTACCAAATAATAATATTAAATATATATATATATATATATATATATATATATATATATATATATATATATATATATATATATATATATATATATATATATATATATATATATACACACACACACACACACACACACACACACACACAAATTACATGAACAAAAGTTTGTTGACACTAGTTGATTGCTGTGAACATCGGCAGAAATCCATACCGATAGTTTTTCCGGGTTGTGTTATACAGTAATCCCGTTATTCGCGGTGGTTACGTTTGAAAACCGCAGATAAACGAAAAACCGTAATAAACGGACGCCAAAAATATTTTTTTATAGCTTGAGCCATAAATCATCCTCCCACACACTTTAAACACACACAGAAAACATTTCCAATAATATAGCGAGATGAACTTTGTGCTAATTCGTTATACTGCTAATACAGTGCACTGTATCACATTTATAGTGAGTACATGTACTGTACAGCATACAGTTGTGATATCAAAAAAAAACTGAGTTAAAGATACACGTCACCGCGTTCTTTACATTCTGTACTGTATTAACATTTTACTTCGTATTTTAAATAATAATTAGATTTTATTAATAAATTTCATTATTTCAACATGAAACTCCATAAAAACAATTTCCTATAAGTTTATTGGTCTGTCGTGCTCTCCGTGAGAGACCGGAAAAATCAGCCAAAATAATTAGTTATGTGGCAAATGCAATTCCGCGATAAACCGGGGGGTGCGAGATAAAAACTGCAATAAAGCGGGGGATTATTGTACAGTATAAGAGCGACCTCTAGAGGCAAAACACTGATGCCACATGCTGATGCCACGATTTTTTTTTTAGGTTTTTCTGGGGTGCTATTTTTGTTTCAGTTTCAAAGCACGTCACATGAACCTACATGCAGCTGGACTTTGTGGTAACAGTTTGGAAAAGCATATGGCTATGAAAGTCAGGCGTCTCAATACTTTTGTCCATATTGTGTGTATAAGATATGTGTAAAGAATATTTTCAAAATGAAACTGGTCTGTAGTGTAAAAGATTGGAGATTGGTTTAAAACATAAAAGCAAAGTTAAAACAAAGAAAAAAAAAAAAAAAAAAAAAAAAAAAAAAAAGCAAGCCCATAAATTCAAAAGATGTCAGACAAAAATGGTAAAAAGACGCTGAAGGGTTTTCATGCAGATTAAAGAGGTGGATGTAATGCGCTCGAGAACACGACAGCTATGACGGTGTATACACATTTGCAGATAGTAACAGGAAGAGAAAATTTTCATTGACTGCAGATGACACAGAAACCCTTTACAGCTCTTTTTGAACCCCTTGCCATTAGTTATAATGAAGCAGTAGATCAGTGCGCAACGAGCGTTCACTGCAAAACCCTTTTAGAATAATGGTGATGGTGAGGAAGGGAATTTCGACATTTTACCAGTTAGGACTAGAGTTTGATAGTGGATTTTACTGATGGCTAGGTTTAACCGTACTTGTTAATAACCGATTAATCAATCGCTAGTTTCTAAAATGGATACTGGATAAACAAACATACATAACGCTCAATGTAAAACATTGATTCACCTCTAGAGGCCGCTGTTGTCATGAGAGCAGACCAGAAGCGGGAAAAACTATCGCTATGGATTTTTGCGGATATCCGATTAACCGGCAAAACTGTGAATTGGTCAAACGCCAGTAAGGACATCATGATCGTGTCACGTCTGCCTATGCGATCATGATGTCTGGACTGGTAATAATGCAGAAATTCCCCTTTGTGCAGCACTCACACCATCACCATTTTTATAAAAGGTTTTAAAGTGAACGCTCGTTGCGCATCACTCAACTGCTTCATCATAACCAACGGCAAGGGGTTCTAAATGAGGTCACTATGGTTCCAAACAATTACCCATGCCCTAGTTCCAAAATGTCCCGTTTCCCTGCACCACCCTGTATAAACTAATTATATATACATGTGCAAAGTGCCTGTAAAGCACAGCAAACCTGATCCTTGATTTTCACAACATCCCGGCTCATTGGAATCTGTGATGCAAATCGCTGCAAAGACTCATGGGTAAGAGCAGTCTGTTGGTGCTATAGGAACCCAGGGGAGGTCGCACACAGATGAGGGTGGGATTAGTTTGTGGAGCAACACTAGTGCCACTAAGAAGCAGCTACAGTCAGACACACACACGGTAGAGCTTGCCTACTACTGAGGGATGTTATACGAAGCAAGGCACAAACTCTGGCTGAACAAGTCAGTGGGAAAAGAAAGCATGAGAAATTAAAGAAATAAAAGGGAGGAACATTACCCTCTCCTCTAGTTCAATAAACTCTAATCTCAGCCTATCGCGCTCCTCTTGGACGAGGTATGCCTTCAAAGCAAGGCAGGGGGTCCGAAAAGAAAGGATACAGAGAAAGAAAGAGGGGGAGAGAGAAAAGAAGAGAACAAAGAAACAAACACGTGGAAACACATTTCCGGAAACTTTACATGGCCGACGGCTGAGATGCGCCACAGAGCTTGGAGCTAGAGAGAAGCGCTGAGCTAAGCCTTTCCGTCTGCTGGGGTTCGAACGAAAAAGTACAGAATTGTGTTCGAAAAGAATCAGCGACGGGAGCTACAGCGCTTCTTTAGCCATGTTTCTACTCAGAACTTAAAGGATATTGAAAGGAAACCTTGAATGGAAAAAAAAACGCTACAGCATTTTTTCCAGTCTTTATCCGCTGTATGTGTAGCAAATGTGGTGTGAGGTGGAGAAAAAATGCCTGACATTTCTCGTGTTTGTTGCGTTCAATACTTGGAAATTACGGAAGAAGCTGAAAATAAATAAATAGGAAATGAACGCAAAATACAGCCTTTTTTTTTTTTTTTTTTGCAAAGTGCAGAACAGTGTAACTTACAGCTACAGCTCAGGCAGCTATTATAAACAATTCCTAGCGACTTTGCTGAGGTAACTGGATGATTTTTGTGTGTTGCTCAATGTCTACAGTGAATGTGGTGATTTTAAATAATGGTTTGAAATGGCACAAGATGAATTTGATGAGAAGAAAACGTTCATTATTATTTTATTATTTACTTCACTGTATTAGTCTGCATTGTGTCGGGTGGTATTTCACCTCCATGCTGCGCATTAAAATCATGTAAAGTACAAATGAATATGGTAGAAAATAGAGGTGGACCGATTCATCGGTTTTGGTGATTAATCAGCACTGAAGGCTGATTGCTGGAACTATCGGCAAACTGCAAAAATCCATACAGATATTTTTTCCGGGTTGCGTCTGTTCCTGAAGCAGCTGAGAAGGCCTGCTTTCATTATACGGTATGAGAGCGGCCTCTAGAGGCTAATCACTGACGCCACGTGCTATTGGCATGCTTTATGATGAAGAGGAGCTGACTTACTGGACACCGTGCACACCAGCTCTGTTTTCTACATTATAATTTGAGGCTTCTAACCTTTGAATATTAAAATAGAAGTAGAACTAGAAATGGATCGCCTGCAGTTCTTTAACAGTACTATTTAAGTTCCCCTGTTTCGCAAGTTCAGTTTTTTTGGAGTGTTACTTTTTGTTTCAGTTTGAATCTTTGAGTCTTTTTCTCAATACTTATTGATATAATGCATATATTCATATTCATTTAATTTAGTGCATTTTCATTATTCAGATTTATATATTTTTTTACATGGAGCGCTATGTTTGGTTTTATGCAGTATCTTTTTATGCAGTATTCATAAAAAAATAAATATTGGCCGATTAATTGGTTATCGGCAAGTACAATCAAGCCAACCTATGGGTATCTTTAAAATCCAATATGGGTTAACCTCTGGTAGAAATGCTTTTGGGGTCCACACACAAATAATTAGGAATTATTGCAACTTGAATGACAGATTACAATCAAGGGTTCTTTATAGTGTTTAAGCATACAGACATGGAACATTCTGGAACATAAAACACAAGCCTTTAGGGTGATTTATGGAACCTTTATAGACCCACATGTATATTCTGTGAGAAAAGCTGCCGCTGATGTGTTTTCGTTAAGATTTAGTCGCTTCTGATCAGAAGGTCATGAGTTCAAGACCCAGCACCACTAAGCTGCAACTCCTGGGCCCTCAGATGTATAATTATAACACCACTCTGGATAAGGGGATCTGCAAAATTCTGTTAAGGTATAATTGTCTACCATACTGATCAGGATTTCACCTGTCAGTCATTCCAGATTCTTATCAATTGGCTGAAGTATGGCTGCTATAGCAGGAGGAGAGCATGACATTTTGTGCTTTTTCAAGAACTCATTTGACAATGCAGTGGATAGAGAGAAAAAAGTGCTGGAGTTCTTTCTTAAGAAACTAATAAAAAAAAAAAATCAATAAATACAAGCAAAACTAAGCAATAAAATGGAGCATATCCAAAGAAGCAAAGCCTTCAAATGAAGTTCTACGCAAGCTGATGTTCGTATGACTTTTTCCTCACCTGCATATCGAGCTCGTGGCAGCGCTGCGCGATCTCTTCTTTAGACGCCAAAGCATCGCTTAGGTCCTCCACCGTCTTCTTGAGCTGAGACAGCAAACGAGATGAACGATAAAACGTTACTGGGTTTAAAATCCAGCTGTGGAGTGATGAGCAGCGATCAACGGGGTCCAAGCACAACAAATATAGCAGTATTGCAAAAACACTCAAGGGATCTTACAAACATGGAACATTCCGGTGTATTAAAGACGATGAGGGGATTCATGAACCTTCTTTGGAGCATTTGGTGCTTGGACCCCCTAACAACATACTGTCCTTGATCTTTCTTTTAACAGATCTTATTCATGAGTTCTGTAGGTTGTTCAAGGTTTTTAATAAGAAACATTCTGGAACATAAAAAAAAACTTTGACTGCTAGATGGAACCTTGTTTTAATTTGTTTATTTAATTATTTATTCACGGTAACCCTTCAGTAACAAATGCTTGGACCACTAACTATATATGAATATGGTCAAACTTTAAAGGGGACATAAGACACAAAGTTTCGTCGGAACCCATGTTAATCTGGAGTACCTTCAGCCTTTATATATTCGAAGAGTCTTTAGTTTTATCAGATTTATAAAATATACAGCTTTACCGCTTCTCTCAGAAAACACCTGAGCTCCTAAAGGCAATTATTGGACAGAGCTAAAAAGTTGCAAGTTGCTACCCAGGAAAAAACAAATTGCATCAAATGTTCACGTAACGCTGGGTTTTTTTGGGAAGCTGAACAAGATTATTCTTCCTCACACCCAAAAACACACTTTGTTGGAGACATTTTTCCAAGCGAGTCCTGTGCAGCGCTGCCGACAACATCAGTGGCGGAATGAAGCATGGTGGTGGGTGTGCTCTCACTCCACTTGCTGCGTACATGCTCTTCTGGGAGAAAATGTCCATACAAAGAATTTCATACTCATAAAAAAAAACTTATACAAACATGGAAGGAATGTATTTGATAAAGAAATTCTCCAACTCTCACAGTATAAATAACTGAGATGCATAAATGCATCATACCCCATTCCTTTAAAGCATCAAATTTAAAGCCTAAAAAGATTCTTTGATTTCACTCACAATCTAACCAAGAATTTGAAAGTGCTTTGAGAGGCTCTACCTCTAAAACTAGGTTCTGAAGAAAGACATGGAACAGTGGTGAGATCCTGTCTGTCAAAATTTGGTGTCTAGAAGTGAGACGATAAATAAAACTAAATGTAAAAAAGCATACCTGTCTGTCCAGGTCAGCATAGGAGTCATTTCCTGCTGAAACAGGTGTCTCTTTGCTCATGAGCTACAAACAAAGAAATGTATAAATAAAAAAAATTAAAAAATTTATAAAATATGGGTATAAAAATAGAGAATATGAGTGTTATTAAAAGCAGGGTCAGTGTGGATTGTGTTAATTGGTGTTGATGTTACCTCCTGAATAGCCGTCATGACGACGTGCTGCACCGACTCCTCCATCATCATGATGGTCTGGATGTTCTCTGAATGAAGGTCATAACGAGAGTCAGGGTTAAATGCAGTGGGGTTTAAATGAGGTTTGTATACTTCATATACTGGTCAAATTACTAAAACAATATATTCAGATCTGTGATCTCAAACCCCTCTCTCTCTCTCTCTCTCTCTCTCTCTCACACTCACACACTCACACCTTGCTTCTGTTCACAGTTGACCGCACAGCCGAGTATGAGTTGTAGCATTCGTCCGAGTTCTGCTGCATCTGAGTGTTCCCCAATCAGATTTACATCAGGCAGTGTGAAGTCATTAATCTGCTGTCCCAGGATCTGGGGAGAAAGAGAGAGAATTTCAAGAAGAGAAAAAAAGACAGAAATGTTACATAAAGGCAAAGAGAATGAGTGACAGAAAACAAGAGGAGTGGTGTAAGAGACAAGGCAGGCAAAGGATATAGAAAGTGTCAGCGAAAGAGAGAAAAGGAGAAAGTAAGAAAATGAGACAGTGAGAAAAGAGAGACCGAAGAAGGGAGGTAGTGAGATAGACAGAGAAAGAGAGACAATAAGAAAGTGAATGAGACAGTGGGAAAGAGAGAGACAGAATACATGAGGTAATGAGAGGGGACAGACAGACAATAGAAAGAGACAGCGACAAAAGACAGCAAGAGAAAGTGAGGTAATGAGACCAAGGTGGACAAAGAGTGACAGTGAGTAAGAAAAGAGAATGAGGCAGTGGAAAAAGAGAGAGAGAGAGAGAGAGAGAGAGAGAGAGAGAGAGAGAGAGAAACTGTGAGAAAAATTTGTGAGAAAAGAGAGAGAAGAAGTGAGGAAACGAGACAGACACAGTGAGAAACAAAAAGATAGTGATGAAAGTCTGCAAGAAGAAGTGAGGAAATGAGACAGAGAGAGCGAGAGCGAGGCGAGGCGAGAGCAAGAGAGAGAGAAAACAACAGGCAGAAGAAGTGAGGAAATGAGACAGAGAGAAAGAAAATAATTACAGACAGTAGTACTGAGGTAACATAAGACAGTGAGAAAGAGAATGAGATAGTGAGAAAAGACGGGCAGGAGTAGTGAGGTAATGAGAGAGAGAGGGTCAGAGAGACAATCAGAAATAACAGACAGAAGAAGTGAGGTAATGAGACAGAGCAAAAGAAAGCAAGAGAGAGAGAAATAGAAAAATGAGAAAAGAAAGAGGTAGAAATTGTTGTCCAATCAGGAACCAGCTCCATAGGTAGGGGACACACTCGTCAATCCGGTGTGCCCTCGATCCCTCACTATGGTGTGGGAACATGTCCCTACCTCATGATTGTAATCCAGAATGCCTTTTAATATCTTCTTGAGGTTGCTGATCTAAAAAAGAAGGAAATAAAAGGGAGTGAGGAACGAGGAAAGCATGAGCGGCATTGAGTTCCACCATTTCTCAAATCGCGCTCCTTCACCTTTAACCTCCAATTATCCCCCACTTCAGACTTGATACGGCTGATCCACGTGTCGCTGAAGTACACCACGTCTCTGAAGACGAGAAGGAAAAAGATAATCAGATTCAGCATCTGAGAAGTGTGTGTGTGTGTGTTTATGTGTTTATGCATCAGCTGGAACACAGAACGCACTGAACAGAGATTCCTTCATGTTAGGTCATGCTCTGAGTACGTATGTAATGTGTGTGTGTGTGTGTGTGTGTGTGTGTGTGTGTGTGTGTGTGTGTGTGAAGGAATGTCTCACATTTTCTGCAGAACTTGTGCCATGACCACGCCACTCGTCAGGTCTTCTACTGTTTTGCACGGCGCTTCCACGCCAAACGTCTGGATCTGAAAATAAAAGCGGAGACAAAAGGTGATTTAATCGTTTTTTCACACTCTGGCATCATGGGGGAAAAAATTTAATCTCTCACACACTCACACACACACACACACACACAGCTAAATGACATGAAATCGTAGTGTGTCTATGAATGTAAGTGTCCCTATAAGTACCACACGAATGAGTGTGTGTATATATATATATATATATATATATATATATATATATATATATATATATATATATATATATATATATATATATATATATATATATATATAAAATAATTTTTTATCAGTTTCAAGTTCCATCTGGCGTGAGCGAAACGAGTCAGCTTACAATTGGCACAGCTGCCGACAGCTGTTTCCTCACCACTCCCTCTTTTTTTAATTAACTGATATTATTATTAAAAAAAGAAAACATCAGACTTTATTGGAAAAAAAAAAGGAAAATCGCCACACTACAGCCCACTGTATAGTCAAAAGTATTTAGGACAAGCGACTTTTCCATATGTGGTCCATATGTGGTTCTTTACTTATTCTGTATCATCAAAGTTGGAGGCGCACGATTATACAGAATGTCTCTGAATGCAGTAGCATAAAATTGTCCCTTTATGCATAGAAATGCCCTTGTGCACAAAGGCAGTTGCATTAAGATATGGGGAAAGGGTTAAGTTTAGTGTTTAACTTGTTAAAAAGCCTATACCATAGTTATGGTTAAATGTCCACAAGCAAGTCAGAAATAAAGGTAGGAAGTGAAAAATAAAGATGGAGTGTGTACCAGGCGTCAATATTAGAACGAGAGATAAAGACAGTCAGTAGGAGTGAGGTAAAGAGAAAGGGAGTGAAAGAAATAGAGACAGTGAGAGAGACAGTCAGTAGGAGTGAGGTAAAGAGTAAAAGGGTAAAAGAGGATGAGAGAGATCAAGACAAAGTGAGAAAATACACATATTTTATTAGGCCCAAACACCCCACTGATCTCTCTTGCTTTCTCTTCCTGTCTTCTTCGAACTCTGTGAGGCAGCGTCTCCTCTCACTGCTTCCGTAAACATAGCAGCATGACACGTTAGTGTTAGGCCTCGATAATCCCCACCACGCCCTCATGTTTCCCTAAACGTCAGTCGTCTCTCCTCTATCCTAAATCGCTTTGCTAACAATTTACCTCAAGCACATAAACAAACAGTGTGCTGGATTATTTTGGATTCACCCTGAGAAGTCAAAGTCAAAATCGTTTAGAGTAACATTGTTGTTGTTACTAAAATGCATACATATAGAATGAGTCATTCAACACAATGTATGAGCTTAATGATAATGATGCTGTTCCATCAGGTACTGTTGGTACCATGATTCCTAATAATAACTAGGCCCAAAAAGCCTACATAAATGGAATGCAAAATATCAGCTTACTAGTCATACCACGTATTTCTTCCTTACCATGGTATGTTTGGGTTTGGATGATCATATGTGCAGGAGCTGACTAGAAGGGTCAACTGTAGCATCAAAGCTCTACCAAAATGCTGAACCTTTCTCAGAGTAGCACACGTGCACAAACACACATAGTAAAACAGGTTTAAAGAAACACTAGACACAAGGTATGCAAAGCGACTTAAAGACGTGCTAAAAGATATTTACAACTCAATAGGGTACATCAGGGTGTGTGCATTAAGCATTCACAATAAAATAACGTGTAAAGAGCATTGGTAAAACAATGCCATGTTTATAAGCATTCGCAATCAAGTGGGGCCTTAATAAACAACTGTGTCCCATGGGGTCCACCAATCAGAACTGACCAATCAGGGGGCTTGAATAAGCACTCGCGTCGCAAACGGAACGTTGATAAGCATTTACAATCCCAATTGTGTATTAATAAACATTCATAGCCCAATGGTTTATGAATAAGCATTCACAACCCAATGTTGTATTTGTAAGCATTCATCGCCTAATAGTGAAATAATAAGCATTCACAGGCCAAATATATATTAACAATATCTCAAGTGTTTACAGCCTAAAAGTGTGTTAATAAGCCTTCATTAATAAACATTCATTGCCCAATGTTGTAAACATTCACAAGCCCAGTGGTGTAGTAATAAGCATTCACAAGCCCAATGACATATTAATAAGCATTCATAACCCAATGTTGTAAGCAATCATAAGCCCACTGGTGTTTTAATAAGCACTGACAAACCCAATGGTGTATTTATAAGCATTCACAAGCCTAATAGTGTATTAATAAGTATTCACAAGCCCAATGACATTTTAATAAGCATTCATAACCCAATGTTATAAGCAATCATAAGCCCAATGGTGTTTTAACAAGCACTGACAAGCCCAATGGTGTATTAATTCACAAACCAATAGTGTATAATAAGCATTTATACTCCAATGCTGTATTAATAATCATGTATACCCCAGTGGTGTATTAATATGCATTCATAAACTAGTAATGAATTTCCAAACATTCATACCCCAATTCACAAACTCATTATGTATTATTAAACATTCATATCCCAATGCTGCCTTAATAAGCATTCAAAGCCCAATGCACAAAATAATTATAATGTGTAAACATTAATAAACAAAGACTGTGTTATCACATGCAAACATTAATAAATATTATCAATACGATGCAGTTTATAAACTGAACGCATGCTGAATTCTGTCCAATCTGTTTATAATGAATTGATTCAGAATCCCAGTCGTATCCCCTTTGAACATGGATCACCGTGGATCCTGTGTAAGAGGTTAATTTTAGCCCTCACATGCTGGTTACGAAATCCAAACTCTGATTACACACACAAACTGTCTGCTGAGAATAAATCCCACCGTGACACACACTCCGTTATACTGCTCATTTACTTAATAAACTGCTACGATTGCAATTCTCTGTGATTCAGAACGATGACGGTGTTGCCACGTTAACAATAGGCTTATTAGAGAAATACAAGCAGCTCCTCCGTGTAATCTGTGAACCAAAACTACACAAAAGAATGGTGAAGTCAATGATCCTTCAGAGGAAGTGTACACCCCTGACCTTCACTCAGTGTGAGAAACGAAAACTCTGGGAGCTGACGTAAAGAAGACAGTTAAATAATATAAACTGAGTGAACTGAGGCAAACAAGACGGACGATAACTGATAGAGCTGAGGAAAAGAAGATGGTAGGATAATATTAATTTTAATGAGCTGAGGTAAAGAACACTGACAAGAACATTATGCTTAAGTGAAGACAGTTTAATAATATAAACAGAGTGAGTTAAGGTAAAGGAAACATGATAACTGAGCAAGCAAAGGTAAAGAAGATGGAGGCTATCTGTGCGACCTGAGGTAAAGAAGACTGACATTAATTGAGCTGAGGTAAAGTCAGTTAGATAATATTAACTAATTGAGCTGAGGTAAAGACGACAGAGGCTATCTAAGTGATCTGAGGTAAAGATGTAGGCTATCTGAGTGAGCTGAGGTAAAGAAGAAGAAGGCTATCTGAGTGAGCTGAGGTAAAGAAGACGGAGGCTATCTGAGCGACATGACGTAAAGAAGACGGGGGCTATCTGAGTAAGCTGTAGTAAAGAAGACGGAGGCTATCTGAGCGTTTTGAGGTAAAGAAGACGGAGGCTATCTGAGCGACCTGAAGTAAAGGAGACGAAGGCTATCTAAGCGTTTTGAGGTAAAGAAGACGGAGGCTATCTAAATGATCTGAGGTAAAGAATACGGGGGCTATCTGAGTGATCTGAGGTAAAGAAGACTGAGGCTATCTGAGCGACCTGAGGTAAAGAAGATGGTTAGATAATATCAGCTATATGATCTAAGGTAAAAAAAAAAAAAAAAAGACCATTGATAACCGATATAGCTGAGATAAAGATGGTCAAATCATATTTTTTTGAGTGATGTGAGGTAAAGAAGACTAGCGCTAACTGAGTGAGCTGAGGTAAAAAAGGAACAACAAGCATATGCACAAAAAATAAGATATATGAAACTTATATTAATTTACAAAATCAGGGTCCTTTTTAGAACTTTTTTGATTCGCCCCACATCTGGTATTTACCACAGTTTTGGGAGTTTATTATGACACGGCATCACACACTTAAACCTTCGGGTTCACATCTGCTACAACAGCTGGTGCATAGGAGCTGCTTGGCTCAGCAGTTCTGCTTTGGCGTGTCGCCTGGTGGTTATGTGAGGAATGTGAGCCGGCCGCATTATTTCCGCAGAGCAAAAATGGCAGCTAGACGTCTTCACGCGAGTCGGGCGTGCCCAGGTCACATCGCAATCCTGCACCGGGAGGAATGTCAGGATTCCCTGGAGCAGCAGTGTGTGGAAAAAAGTGCCGACAGCACCCCTGGATGGGCTTCGGTGTGCAAAAACAGAACTTTTTTGGGTCACGTGACCACTTAACAACTCTATGAAAAGTGCTAATTCGGGAGTTATTTGATCGAAAGGTTGATATTTTTTACATCCTGACGTGTTTTATTTTCTCCTCATACCCATTTTGTCACTAAAAGAGCACCAGCTCGCACTGTTTTCCTGTTAAGAGTTACATTTAATGAACATTCAGTCCTGATTACACACCAAACAAACTTGTTTGTTCTCCGAGTTATGTCTTGAGAAACCCTGATACTGAAGACTCCTTCCACAAATTATTGACATACGCCATTTTTATGTTTGGACTTCACTGAAGCAGCACTAAAGCAGGCCGCAGGCCTCGAATCACAGGACAAACATCCTCTTTTTGCTTCTCCAAATGAAGTGTCAAGTGCTAGACGAGATGGTCAGAGTGTCAAGTCTGTCCCTTTTACAGCAACTTCTTTTTTAGAGCACATAAATCAGACACACCACCGCACAGATACAAACGTGTCATACCAAACTGACAGGATTCTCTCTGGAAGATGAACCATGGGTGGTGAGAATGAAAAATATATATAGATGTAATAGAAAACAATTTCGTAGACTGCTTCAGCAGCTGCGAGCGAGCACGTTGCTCCATAAACCCGTTTATACTGTTTGAAGGTAATAGACATGCGGGTCAGGAGCAGCGTGGACTGAATGTTCTCCTGCTGAAAAAGCAGACTAACTTGAACTTTCTCTTTGCCAGGTGAACTTTAACACAAATTTGTGTAGCTCATTTAATAAAAAAGAAAAAAAGAAAGAAAGAAAAAAGACCAGGTTTATCAACCCCTTAGGTTTCAAGGCGATCCATCTCCTTGTCCATCTTTATTTCTGGCCTTCTGCTGAAGCAGCAAAAAATATATTCCACATGCACAACCTAAAGATACACTATATGGGCAAAAGGTTTGTGGACACCTGACTTTCTGAACATCCCATTCCACACTGTGTCCCCATTTGCTGTCGTAGTAATCTCCACTCTTCTAGGAAGATGTTCCACTAAATTTTGTGTACTTGTGGAGATTGATGCAGGTGAGGTGAAGAGCCCTGAGGTGCAATCAGCATTTCAATTCATCCCAAAGGTGTTCAATAGGATTGAACTCTATAGCAGGAGATCTTCAACTCCAACCCAGGTAAAGCATATGTTCATGGGACTGGTTTTGTGCACAGTGCCAGTGTCATGCTGGAACACGTTTGGGTCTACAAGTTCAAGTGATAAGCATCTTTCATTTTAAGCCTGATGTGATGGTTGAACACATGGATGACGATGTTCTCGTCAATGTTCTCCGGGGTTCCTGCTGTTGAACTACAAGGCTTTATGAACAGTCTATCATCCATTTGATCCCAGGGTCTTATGATAAGAGTAACAGAGTGAGGTTAAAGTTCATAAGACCATGATTAAAGTTCATCTGAGGGTCCCGAGACTTGAAGGTCGTTCCTCTGGACAAACTTTTAAACCAACAACTTTCACAGAGTCAAAACTTTAAGCTGGAGATTCGTTGTCATGACTCACAATCTGAGTGTTTTGGTTTTGTGAAAGCAGGTGGTTAATGCGAAAGTCAACAAATCCACAACATCCTGTTTATTGCATCAGAAATCAGAAGGTGATTGATTCATTTTCTAGAAACGCAGTTCTGATGGCAGCTCCAGCTTTGACGGGAAAAGATCTTACACAGGTAACTTCCACGTAATTAGATTATATTTAATTAATGAATCAGGTGTTATTTAATACCCCCCAAAAAAGATTTGCGGTATGGTGACATATTCTGTGAGGAAATGTTTCTAAAGGATGGAGTCTCCAGTGTGTGGGTTTTTCCACCACAGGAAAGTCCTTTTACGTCGTCGAAAAATCAGATTTCAGTAGACCTTAGTGAAATTACAGGCAAATAATATACATGGCAAAAATATTTATGGCTGGAAATCTCATATCTTGGCTCCAGAGTTTTAATCAACTTTCTGAAACATTGGATTACTAATGCCTGTGTAGAAAGGCGTCGGACGCAGTGAAGGACAAAACGTTATACGTTCAGCATCGGCTTGTCTTTACTAGTGTTAAAACAAAAATAAACAGTTGTTATTCCTAAACATGGCCAGTGACGGCTAGACGCTGGTTTAGAGAACCAGTGATCCAGTTCGAGACGAATTTCGAGCTCACGTTCACAACATGGCCTCTCTCAGATATTTCCCCTTCACGTGGCACGGAGAGTGACGAGTACCGTATAGCCATCTCTCTCATCAGTTATGACAAAGTCACATCATATGGCCGGTTCGAGTTTCTGAGCTCGACCGTCTGACCTTTAGACTCTGACCCGGAGAGCTCGTGTGGTGACGGAAGCAGTTGGTCAGGAAAGTGAGGATCACGTACAGAATTGGTATTCCAGTCTGGTACGGTTCTGTAGATTCACTTCGTTCTGTGGCGTCCAGTGTAACCTACTGAAGATTTCTGGACGTACGCCGGGGAACGATGACCAACACACGCGGTTTCTGCAAGTTTTACACTCAAATTTAAGACAGTTACAGCGGATTATATTTGGACCAGCGAAAGAAAGAAACGACAACACAATGAAAACAAACAAAACCAAAACGTTCAATTCAAATTGTGTGTGTGTGTGTGTGTGTGTGTGTGTGTGTGTGTGTGTGTGTGTGTGTTGGGGGGGTGTTTACTGTCGCCCAGTGATGTCATTAAGGCACAACCTACGACTTCGCAAAGCAATAGTAGAAAGACAAAACGATCCAATTGGTTAGAAGTGCAATTTGTAAACACGAGACAATTCGTTCTAGTCGAATTGCTTTTGATGTGTCCATGGTGGACTTTTCACTGAACATCTGGAAGAACCCAGACATCTGACGGAACCCAGACCAGTGAAAAACGACACACACACACACACACACACACACACACACACACACACACACACACACAGATTCCTTACCCATGTCAGAAGACTCTCACACAGCTCGACTCGATCCACCGCGTCCAGATTACTCATCTTAACCCACACCTTGATCGACCCACACACAGGACGTGTTTTCTGATCCCCCACCAAAATCCAATCTAATCGATCTGATCAGCAACAACAACAAAAAAACAGATCGCGACGTCTAACAGATCCTTCCGATCAACTTGAACACGTCTTAAACACGTCCCGGATTCAGTAAAAACCGAATGAATAAAGATCCGACAAAAGAAACTGTTCTCTCGGAAACAAATTACGTGGAGACTCACGCAATCGCAACCGCTCCACCGGCGAAGCTACGGCTCGCTCGCTATTCGCGTTACTGCTTTTTTAAAACTCCTACCCGTTTTCAACAAAATCGCGCCTTCTTAGCTGCGATTGGTCAATTAAATACAATCGGAACCTTTGTTAGCCTCGTTCTCAACGAATTAACCAATCATATTTTGGAAGGCGGGTCTTATTTATCCTATACGGGTGGAGAAAATAACGTCTTGATTTTTCAGACTGTTAGCTGGAGGGGTCCTTCAGGTGCCACCCTGTAAAAAGTATCCGTTTTCACGCCTGATTAAAAATATATACTCGAGATCGATTTTAATCCGTACAACTGTATAATAAAAGTTTTTTATTTACAAATAATAGTAACATTGAGAAAAGGATGCACAGTTTGTTTTTCTGAAAAATAAAATTAAAAATGCGAGGGGAAATTTAAACAGGCGAAATCGAACTGCAACGAAAAACAGGACCAGGTAGAAAAATGCGGAAGTGAGTTCCTGGTGAATTGCGATTGGTTCAATTTCAAATCGTTCCATAGTCCCTGGTTAGGCGCACTAGTTCTTAGATAACGTTTGAATGAATACACCCTAGGTAGTGCATTGGACAAGTGAAGAAGTGGTGGTTTGGTTTGCGGCCGGTTCGGGTTGATAGTTTACAGGACAGTTTGGTTGTAGAAAGTGTTATATGCGTTAATTGCTCTGCGGAACAGATCGTTATGAACTCTGGTAAGTGTGTGTTTACTGTTTAATAGATAGTAGATAGTAGCTGTTGTGTTTTACTAATAGCCTCGAATACTGTGCGTATATATACATACAAACATAAAAAAATATATATATATATATATATATATATATATATATATATATATATATATATATATACAGTGCATTTAGAAAGTATTCACATCGCCTCACTTTTTTCACATATTGTTATGTTACAGCTTTATTTATTTATTGTTTATTTTCCTCTGAAGTCTTCAAACAATCCCCCATAATGACAACACGAAAGGCGTGTGTTTGAAATCTAATTTATGAAATAAAAAAAAATTAAAAGAAACACATGTTCATAAATATTCACAGTTTTTGCTCAAAACTTTGTTGAAGTTCCTTTGGCACAAATTTCAACCTCAAGTCTTTTGGAGTTTGATGCTACAAGCTTGGCCCCTATTTTTTGGGCAGTTTCTCCCAATCTTTTTTTTGCAGAACCTCTCAAGCTTCTTCAGGTTGGATGGGGAGCGTCAGGGCACAGCCATCTTCAGATCTTTCCAGAGATGATCAATCGGGTTTAAGTCTGGGCTCTGGCTTGGCCACTCAAGGATATTCACCTCGCCCCAGTCTGAGGTCCAAAGCGCTTTGGAGCAGGTTTTCTTCAAGCATGTCTCTGTACATTGCTGTATTCATCTTTCCCCTCTATCCTGACCAGTCTCCCAGTATCTGCTGCTGAAAAACATCCCCACAGCATGATGCTGCCACCACCATGCTTCACTGTAGGGATGGTATTGGCCAGGTGATGAGCAGTGCCTGGTTTCCTCCAGACATGAAGCTTGGCATTCAGGTCAAAGGGTTCAATCTCTGTTTCTCATGGTCTGAGAGTCCTTCAGGTGCCTTTAGCCAAACTCCAGGTGGGCTGTCGTGCTTTTTACAGAGGAGTGGCTTTCATCTGGCTACTCTACCATACAGGCATGACTGGTGGAGTGCTGCAGGGATGGTTGTTCTTCTGGAAAGTTCTCCTCTCTCCACAGAGAAATGCTAGCTCTTTCAGAGTGACTATCAGTGTCACCTCCCTGACTAAGGCCCTTCTCCCGGATCACTCGGTCAGGTGGCTTTGCTCTAGAAAGAGTTCAGGTGGTTCCAAACATCTTCTATTTATGGATGATGGAGGCCACTGTGCTTATTGGGACCTTCAATGCTGCAGAAACTTCTCTGTTCCCTTCCCCAGATCTGTGCCTCGATCTGTGCCCTGTCTCTGAGGTCTACAGACAATATCTTGGACTTCATAACTGTTGGAGCTTTTTATATCAGGAGTGTGCCTTTTCAAATCATGTCCAATCAACTGAATTTACCACCCGTGGACTCCAGTCAAGTAAAAACATCTCAAGGATGATCAGTGGAAACAGGATGCACCTGAGCGCAGTTATTTAGTGTCATGGCAAAGGCTGGGAATATTTATTTTAAATTGGCGAAGATTTCAAACAAACTTCTTTCACGTTGTCATTATAGGAAATGTGAAAGGATTGAGCATTTATATATTTTTTTTATTTGAAAAGTTAAAAATAATAATTACAAATATGTCAAATACAGCTGTTTTATTATTATTATTATTATTATTATTATTATTAGTTTTATTGTTGTTAGTCATATTTTAAAAAATAATTTGTATTATTACATTTGTACAGTATTGTTTAAATAAAAAAAAATCTAATTGATAACGAAGATGATGATGATTTTTTATTATTATTATTATAACCGATATTCAAAAATATTAAACAAATCATTTTACCCTCTAACCGGATTCTCGAACTGTTTTTAAGGATTTTCGGGACGTTTCCGAAGCAGCGCTTGTTTCCAGTGAGAGATGAGAAGGAGATGAACAGGTGCAATGGGAAACCCGGACTCTCTGGAGGTGAATCCTCCCGTCACAGAGCAGAACTCTCTTATTGAAGGGGTCAGTGACCCCGTGCTGCTTGTGGTCATCTTTTCTGTGACTTTCCTGGCTGGGCTCGCCACACTGCTGTGCAGGTGCACACACACACACACACACACACACACACACACACACACACACACACACACACACACTACATCTTCTTACCTGCTTGTTTATGGGCTTTAGAAATCTCTGACACACAATCCTGATATAATATTTACCTTCTCCTCCCCTCTCTCTCTCTCTCTCTCTCTCTCTCTCTCTCTCTCTCTCTCTCTCTCTCTCTTTTCTCTCTTTTCTCTCTCTCTCACTCTCTCTCTCTCATTTACTCACTCTTCCTTCTCTCTCTCTCTCGCACTCTCTCTCTTTCACTCTTTTTCTCTCTTCTTATTTACTCACTCTTCCTTCTCTCTCTCATTTACTCACTCTTCCTTCTCTCTCATTTACTCACTCTTCCTTCTCTCTCTCATTTACTCACTCTTCCTTCTCTCATTTACTCACTCTTCCTTCTCTCTCTCATTTACTCACTCTTCCTTCTCTCTCTCTCTCTCTCTCTCTCTCTCTCTCTCTCTCTCTCTCTCTCGCTCACTCACTCTTCCTTCTCTCTCATTTACTCACTCTTCCTTCTCTCTCTCTGTCTCTGTCTCTGTCTCTCTCTCTCTCTCTCTCTCTCTCACTCTTCCTTCTCTCATTTACTCACTCTTCCTTCTCTCTCTCTCTCTCGCACTCTCTCTCTTTCACTCTCTTTTCTCTCTCTTTCTTATTTACTCACTCTTCCTCTCTCTCTCTCTCTCTCTCTCTCTCTCTCTCTCTCTCTCTCTCTCTCTCTCTCTCTCTCTCTCTTTTCTCTCTCTGTGTGTTCCTTCTCTCTCGCTCTCTCGCTCTCCATGTCTCAGGAATGAGCAGCAGAGGATCCACCCGGAGAATCAGGAGCACGTGCGAGCAGTTCGACAGCAGTTACAGACAGAGCAGGTGTGTGAGAAATACAGGAGCTGTCTAAAACACAGTGCATAAGTATTTGAATGTTGGCTGGAACTAAAATAAACCTAATTCTGTCTGTCTGTCTGTCTGTCTGTCTGTCTGTCTGCCTACCCACACCTATTCAGTTATGTAACCTTAAAGATACAGTGTTCTTTTTACTGCCCCCTGCTGCCTAAAAAGTCAATCACTTGCAATCAAACACTGAATTAAGTTTTAAACAAAAGAATGGGTGATGTGTATCTTGGGGGAGGGTGAGGGGGGCATAAATATAGTTAAGAGACGTGACTTGTTTTGCTCTTTAATGGAGCAATTTAATTGAAATTTCTCTCTCATTCTTTCAGGAAGCAGCATCAGCAACACCGAGGCATCAGTACTACTCAGACATGTCCTGTCCGGTGTGTCTCCAGCAGGCCGTTCTTCCCGTGGAGAGTAACTGTGGTCATCTTTTCTGTGGTAAAACCTTTTGAATAGCGTCCTGTGTTAGAACTAGAGGTCGACCGATAGCGGATTTTACCGATATCGATGTTGGATTAAAATGAATACTGGAACAAACAAACAAAAGACTTCATGTAAAATAGTACTGAACTTTATTACAAAGATTAAAGGACAGTACTGGATCACGGAAATGCGCAAAATGAAATAGACTTGATTGTGTTATTTGCATGAATAATTATTAAGGAAAATAAAAGACATGCATTCAAGCAAAAAGTGACAGTGATTCAGTGATTCGCCTCTAGAGGCCGCTGTTGTGCTGTCGGTATTGGTATACGTTTTTGCCAGTAGATCCTGTAATAATCGCAGTCGCTGGCAATTATTCGGCAAAACTGATGAATCGGTCGACATCAGGTTAAAAGGAGTACTTTTTTTTCAAGTCATGCTCAGATCTTGTACTGATCCATGTAGTGTGTGTTCCTGTATTATCCAGGTTCCTGTATTATTGCGTACTGGCGCTACGGAACGTGGCTGGGAGCCATTAACTGTCCCATCTGCAGACAAATAGTAAGAGGACAAGCACAATCATCTCCGAGATTCACAGCTGCTTCTGAGTGTAGTGATGAAAGTTCACCTCTTGGGAAGATGAAACTCAGTAGTTACGATGTTGGCGCTTTTTTCATATTACATACCCTTTTAATATAAAAAATTATAACCACAAAATCAATACTTTTGCTCCAGTGGGGCTCCCCATCTTCACTGCACCATTTGGTACTACCTCCTATATATACATGTTCTCCCTCAGTAAAAAAAAAAGTGTGGAAACATCTAGTCTTTTATAGTTTTTGTAAGACAAATGTATGTTTTACCAGTTTTAATGCAACAAACCAGGTAATGTAAAGTTTGAAATGGCGGCCATGTTGGTTCAAGTCTCCAACCTTCCATCTCGGTTTGACTGTGGGTGTGAGGTAGTCTGATAACATCTCCTCTCCCGTTCTCAGTCTTATACGTTCTTCTGTTAGATGTCACATTTGGACTAACGTGTCCAGCTTCCTTCTAGTCCTTCACTGTCCAATTTTTGTGTGTTTTTGCCTTTTCACTGAGTTTGTTGTATAGAAATAAAAGAAACATGCTTGTGTCTCAAATACCATGAAAGATTGAAATACAATAAAAAATAAATAAATGAAGATAATGGAGTATTAAATCTGCTCTATTGTAAGATAATACATGAAAATCTCTGAAAGCTTGGTCTTCATACCCCCTGTATCATTTTTCCCCCTCGCCCACCCTTCCTCAGGTGACCCTGCTGCTCCCGCTTTTCCGTGGCACACATCAGAACGCTCAGATGCAAGATGGCCAGCAGGACGCCACCCTGATCCTCAACGACATCAACGATTACAACCGCAGATTCTCAGGACAGCCCAGATCCGTGAGTCTCCTTCAGCTTCCTTCACTATATTAAATAAATATATGAAACCTATACACTGTGTCCATTGTCTCACTGCGAATAGATAACAACCACTCTGTTTCTGCTGAACAACATATTTAGAGATCGCAGACAATCTAGTAGAACATGGGATGGGGTGGGGTGGGGCCGGGGTTGTTTGGGGTGTATGAAAAATGTTGTATGTGGCATAACATTGTAAGAAAAGGACAAGTGTGGGACCATTTCCTGTTGCTGTTTTGTTGCTTTTGAAAAGCATGTAGTGATCCATATGAACTTCTCAGGGGGGAAGCCAGAATGTTGAATGAAACCACTGATGGTGATGGTTGATCAGTTATTTTATATCCAGGTTGTTCAAAAGTCCCACACAACCAAATAACTTAATAATGCTGAGGATGGAGCCACCAGGAAGGAGGAAAAGAGAAAGGCCATGGAGGAGGTTTATGGATGTGGCATAGGAAGACATGCAGGTTGTTGGGTAGAGGCAGATGTAGAAGACAGGGGGGTATGGAGACGGATGATCCGCTGTGGCGCCCCCTAATGATTTAGAATAAGTATAATGTGTGTTGATTCTGCTTTGTGTGTGTGTGTGTGTGTGTGTGTGTGTGTGTGTGTGTGTGTGTGTGTGTGGTGTAGCTCCTGGACCGTTTGCGTGACGTCCCCACTCTTCTCCGCCACGCCTTCAGGGAGATGTTCTCTGTCGGCGGACTCTTCTGGATGTTCCGCATCCGGATCCTGCTGTGCCTGGTGGGGGCGCTGACCTATCTGGCCTCTCCGCTCGACTTTATCCCAGAGGCTCTCTTCGGCCTGCTTGGCTTCATGGATGACATCTTTGTCATCCTCCTCCTCTTCATCTACATCTCCATCATGTACAGGGAGGTGGTGACGCAGAGGCTAGCCGGCTGAGCACCAAAAAAAACCACTTCTAACGGGTTTACAGTTTTATCTCTGAGTGTGTATATGAGAGTGTGTGTGTGTGTGTGTGTGTGTGTAGGTGGAGTCATGTAATATTTAGCTTTAATAACAGGTCAGGTGGAGCTCCTGTCCTTGTATAATATAAAATACATACTGCCTGCAGGAGGTTGAGCTTGTTTGTGTGTTTCAGGAGCATTTATTGTGATTGGCTGTCTTGATGACCATTTAATCTGGTGATCTTCGTGAACTTTGATTAAGCTACATTTAGCAAAGCACCGCGTGTGGCGTTGGCGTCACTGAAACATTTGCCGTAGTTATCAAACATAAACGCTAGCTAGCTCGCTAATTCAAATCGGTCTTACTTGTGAGGTACTGATGTCGGTGAGATGAGGAGGCCTGAGGTGCAATCAGCATCCCAAAGGTGTACAGTAGAGTTGAATTCAGAGCTCTATAGCTGGAGATGTTCCACTCCAACCAGTTTAACCCATTTCTTCATGGAGCTGACTTTGTACACAGGAAGATTGGCATAAACAGATTTGGGAACTCTGTCGTTCAAGTGAGGGGAAAAGGAATACCATGCTACCGCATCCAGAGACGCGCTGTACCTTTCGGCTTGTGTCGAATTTATATTCATTAAAACACAACGTAATAAAATCAGCCTTTTTCTCTCAGCATGTGAATTCCCCAGTCTCCAGTTCCAGGAGCTACAATGTTAATACAGTTCATAACATGTTCATTGTAAAAAGTCAGTCGTTCAGTTAAAGTAGCAGTTTGTAATCTTTTGAGACATTTTACAAAAATGTTCCTTTTAAGGAAAAGCAACAGAACAGTATGGCACTGTTCTAGCTGGGGGCGGAGCTTATTTCACAGCCAGAAAATTAAAAAACAAAAAGAAATACAAGAAATCTAATATATCGATATTGCCGAATACTTGCTGTTGTAATTCTGAAGTGATGAAACCTACACAAGGGACTTCGCTGACTTTTCTTGGCATGAAAGAAAAATGTTTAAAATGAAAAGCATCTTTGAATCTGACAAATTCTTTGCTCCTGATCGAATTGTAAATAGAAGTCACGTTTAAGTTTAAAACAGAAACATTGTATTTTGTAATAGCAAGCTGTGACTAAAAAAATAAAAATTACAAAAAATCGAGTAGGAATTATTTTTTTGCGATCGTCGAGCTTTTCCGAATCGGTCCAAGCCATTTTATTTATTATTTATTTTTATTTAAAAAATTGGGATTGTAAGCAAGATCCAAAACTTTCGAACTGTTGTGCTACAACGAAATTGTTACAATTTTGAGAAATTTGCCAGAGTTTGTTGTTTCTTTCAAGCCCCACAGAGGGCGCCCTAGATCACACAGATCACTTGATTGATCACTTGCAAATGAATCACAACCCCAGGTTTTACTGAGGTATCTTAGTATCTGTATGATTATTATGTCTGGAAACATTTCGGACAATTACAGATTACTTTTTTTTACGATTTATATAGTAGATCTCCGTAAATAAAATCTTTAAATTTAACGAAAAATTTACCTCAGTTCTTTTCAAAAACTAAACCTCCTAATCATGTGTCCTAAAACCTCCTAATCCTCTGAACCTTTTCTTAAAAAAATATTACATTATAAATAAAATATGAAATTATCATTTAATTATAAATTACAGTGCAGTCACCGTTCCAATTCATCATAACGGTGTTCAATTGAGTTTAGTTCAGAGCTCTATAGCAGGCCACTCAAGATCTTCCTCTCCAACCCATGTGAACCAGATCTTCAAGTAGCTCACTTTGTGCACAGGGGCATCGCCATGCTGGAACAGGTATTGGGTTTCCAAGTTCAAGCGAATGCAAAATTTTATTACAGCACATCTAAAGACGTCTTGTACAACTGAGTTCCTTCAGCTTTGTGGTAACAGTTCGCAAAAGAACGACATAGAGCGGGAAAGGGCAGGGGTCCCATTACTTTTGGAAATATAGTGTACCTGAAAAGAATTAATCAAGGCTTTAGGTAGTCTTATAATCATTGCTCCTAAAACTAGTAGACCAAAGCCTGTGCACAATCCAACTTCATGAAGATCTGCTTTAAATGGACACCTTTGGGATGAATGCGAATGCTGACTTCACCCCAGGCCTCCTAACCTACATGACACTAACATGTAGCTGAATAAGCAAAATCTCCACAAGCACAGTCCAAAATCTAGAGGAACATCATCTCAGAAAGGTGGAGGTCAAGGGGACATGACAAGGGGACATACCAAAAAATATAACCAGGTGGTCAAGTGTCTGTTTAATAAATAAATAATGAAATAAATGACTGTTTATAATATGAAAGAACAAAATGTACAATGATCGTATTTTGTGAATGAAACTACAATCCAACATTTTGTTACTTTGCTAGTGACTCGAACCAAATATAATTTGTCCCCACATACACATTGGGTTTAAAGCAAATACAATCTTCCCATTTCATAGGAGAACTGAGTAAATCTAATGTGTACATGCGTGCTATAGCTATCTCTTCGGCTATGGAAGTTTTTCAGGAACTGGGCCTTGATCTGATTTTGCAATATTCAGTGGTCCCCAGTAATCAGTTCTGAAAAACTTTGGACGTTCCCCCGCAACCCCTATAGAACCTTTGTAGTGAAATCATCTAGACATTATGTCACTTTATAAACGTAATAGTGTGCAGTATTTGAGCAAATACATCGTTTATTCCTAACGTTCCTGAGGATTCGATCCCACCGCGGATTTTAAGATAATCCGCAACTTGCTGTTAGTCGGGTTCCAAACGAGAACCCGCAAATTTTCCGAGCCGCTAATAAACGGGGGGTTGACTGTATATTTATTTATATGGGTAAAAGGCAAAGCTGTGAGCTATTAGCATGTAGGCGGAGCATTTTCCATCAGCGTCTGAATCGAAATGAAAAGTTCAACTTCCACAGAAAGCTTGCGACTAAATTTCGAGTGAAATGCGTGGGTGAGCTTTGGGGAAAACCAGAACAGTATAGGAAATATTTTATTTTCCAGAATCATGACCAGCTGTGAGTTTCTATATAAAAATACTTTTTTTAATGATGTTGACCAAAAAAAAAATATTTTCCTTTAAAAACATCTAGAACTATCTAGAAACACCTTTTTGATATTTCGCTAATTTGCAGCTGTTTTGTGTTTGTTGTTTATGGGATTTTTTGACTTTCTACCAGGTCAAATCCGAACACGACGATGTGGTTAACATTTGCGTATTTATGCCCACTGTTCA
This sequence comes from Silurus meridionalis, assembly GCF_014805685.1. NCBI lineage: Eukaryota > Metazoa > Chordata > Actinopteri > Siluriformes > Siluridae > Silurus > Silurus meridionalis. The sequence goes on from NC_060908.1 coordinate 3,459,631, forward strand.
TAAGGTTAAAATACACCCACATAAGTGCTCCCATGTGTCCACCTGAATATTTTAAAAGCTTCAGTATAACACACTAAAGCAGGCATCAGCTCATGGAAAGATTATTCAGTGCAGTAGAACACGACCAAAGTCTGCTTTATGTCAAGGCGACGATAAGATGTTATTTGGCATAGATCAGAGGTGCACAAACTTTTTCCTATTCTTGTCTTTAATAAGCTGCTCGATGAGGGTTTGAAAGTGTGCTATTGTTCATTAAATAAAAAAAATTAAAATTGATTTACATTTTTAATATTTTCTTTCTGTTGACATAAGAAAGTTGAATGTTAAATTATTAAAACGATCAGTGTCATTTAGATTTTCTTTTTTTTTTTTTTTTCACTTCTCATATAAATGCATGGGTGGCCAAATCAAAGGTGACCCCCGAGCCCCAGTTTAAGCATCTCTGACATTGATCTTTCATGACAGATTATAACATGTTATGACTGAATGATATTAGAAATTCATGACAGTCAAATTTGTACCTCTGTATATAATTTTGTTATATTTTTGCTTATAAGACATACATACATTTTAATTATGCCAATGCTACAGTATGTCACTGTAATGAACAGTTATGAGCTATGAGATATTATGAGAAAGATGTGCATACGTATTTTGAGTCTTCATGAGATTGGTCTAATAAATGTAGACGTTTTATTAAGACTTATGACAGTCTTGTGACATGGTTATGACAAATGAACTGTGATTGGTGTACTGATTATACAAGTTTCATGAAAACATAACAGTGTTGGGATATGCTTATGACAGAGGTATAGTGTTACTGGTGTACTGAGTATAGGAGGTTCGTGAAGACTTATAACAGTGTTGTGACATGATTATGAAATAGAGGTTGATTGGTGTACTGGATATTAATGTTTATTGCAGACTTATAAGAGTCTGGTGACATGCTTATAAAAGAGATAGAGCATGATTGTTGTACTGAGTATAGGTGTCATAAAGATTTATAACAGCGTTGTCAAGTCAAGTTTATTTCTATAGCACTTTTAACAATGGACATTGTCTCAAAGCAGCTTTACAGAATTTAAGAATTAAGATGAGTGATGTGTTTATCCCTGATGAGCAGCCTGGGGGTGACTGTGGGAAGGAAAAACTCACGTAGGTGTTTGAGGAAGAAAACTTATAACATGCTTATGACAGATCTGTGTATTTCTACAGTCCTGAAGTGAAGTGAATGTGATTTAATAAAAACTTGCAAAAAAAAAACAATCCTATGACATGTAATGATAAAGCAAGCTGTAGATGTGGCAATGTGTTACATAGATTCCACCAAAAGGTGGCAGCAAAAGCGCTTTTTATTTTTCTTCAGAAAAGGCGTCATTTGTCCTGCTAAGTGCTTATGCTATGTTCATAAACAGCTAATTTTCCAGGCCTGGTGCTGGTGCTGTTATAGTGAACATCAAATGTTCACTCAACATTTTAGACTGAAATAACACAGCAAAAACAGCAAAGAATTGCAAGTAGCTTGATATGAAGTTAGCTGGCTTGATGTTGAGAGCTTTAATTGATATGTGGTCAGTGTTCTAGATTTAACTATGTACAGTGTTCTGTATATCAACTGTTCTAGTCAAATATGCCGAATACTGTCATAAACCCAGTGAAAACTACTGAGCGGAGACTTTACATTGTTGATTCAGTGCCATTCGATGAACAGGAAAGAAGCTGGAAGTTGACCAGACTACTCCCAAGTTAAAAATTCAATCGAAGGAGATGTTTTTGCTGGCTTTTACTGGCTTGTAGATGGGAAATTACAAGTTGTGGATTCTCTAATATGAAACCTACAAAGAGCGAATAAGAGAATCTCATTTATGTATTTATCCAATCAGCCAATCATGTAGCAGCACAATGCATAACATTATGCAGATAAAGATCAAGAGCTTCACTTAGTGTTTATATAGAATGCTATTGCAATAATGATACATTGTGAGGACAAATGTCAGATTATCACAGTTGAAAATTAGTACTGCTTGGGAAAAGTACTTTTCCCAAGCAGCATTTCTGACTTCAAAAACCATTGGTTAAAATCATAGGGAATTCTCATGTTGACTGAAGCTCTTGGCCTGTGTCTGACCTGTATGATGTGAATGACCTGATTCCTCTCAAGGGTAGAGTATTGCCCTTAACAATTTTTTTTATCTTAATGAGTTTATTAGAGGGACAGCGCATGTTGGATGTTTTGGCGACAAGGTGAGGGAGGCGAGAATGAGATGGTTTGGACATGTGCAGAGGAGGGACATGAATTATATTGGTAGGAGACTGCTGAGGATGGAGCCACCAGGTAAGAGGAAAAGAGGAAGGCCAAGGAGGAGGTTCATGGATGTGGTGAGGGAAGACATGCAGGTAGTTGGTGTGAAAGAGGCGGATGTAGAGGACAGGGTGGTATGGGGACGGATGATCCGCTGTGGCGACCCATAATGGGACCAGCCGAAAGAAGAAGAAGAAGAAGATCATAGCTGTTAATGAGTAAAAAAATAAATAAAAAAATCTACATTTTTGAGAATGCAGTGTCCAGTAAAAGCGTTTTTGATTCATTATTGTGGAAAACGTGGAGTTGTTTTACCCGTGTGCTCACTGTCTGAATTTTGAATCTGCGTTTGAGATTTTGCATAACTTACATAAGACTCAAGTCATCGACTGTAGGTTTTATTTTTATTTTTAAAAGTCAATTTTACTAAATTTTAAATGAGCTACTTTTTACTTTGAATTTTTGTTTAGGTATTTGAGCCAGTAACTTAATTTGTACCTAAGTACAATATCATGGATGTAACAGTAACTTTTACTTGAGAAGAATTTATTTCTCACCTCAGATGATTTCAACCAATGTCCTGCTGCCATTGGATTACACACGTGCCGGTGTCCAGGTGGTCCTATTAAAATGGAAGTTGAGTGTCGCGTCTTGTTTTGTTGACAATAATTCCTGGAACTAGCACATCATCTGGAAATGGATGTTTAGTCACACTTCACACAAACCATCGAGAAATTCACACACACACACACACACACACACACACACACACACAGGCATCTTCCCCCAGCTGTTGTTAAAAACTCTTTCTCTGTTGATGTCATTATCTACACTGGTTAGTAATAGCATAGCATTTATAATAAAGAGATAAACACAACAAAGAAAATGTTATTTAGATTTTTTTATTTACTTATTTTTAAATAATTCCCGGATTATTAAAGAGCTTTCAAATATTACATATTTTACCTTTTATTTTCATATAATATATATATATATATATATATATATATATTTGAGAATGCTCATAGATCATATAAAAAAAACTGACAACACTATTTGAAAGAAATATATTTATTTATATGTATTTTTGTTACAAAAAATTCAGACAATCATGTTGTACTGCTGATGGGTTAAATTCAATAGAATAACACAATATCGGAAATGTCACTGATCACACAGGATTCTTCGAAGATGACTGGGTCCTGACTCACTCCTGAATCTTCTGCTGGTCTCTTGCTGAATCGGAGCTGTCGTGTATCTGCATGATGTTTTACTTAGTTTTTATTTTATTATAATTCGTCCCTCAGGTGATGGACTTCCTCCAAGACATTTTAGTTTGCAATCGGATGTGCATAGTGACGGGTTCATTATGTTATACATGTCTGTGCATGTGTGTGTGTGTGTGTGTGTGTGTGTGTGTGTGTGTGTGTGTGTACAGTATGCATGTGACCTCTCTCACCCTGCCTTTCCTCTTTTCCACTCTCGTTCTGTTTTCTAATTTCCCTCTTAAATCTCTTTGCTTTTCTTTGTCTTTGTCTGTTGAAAGGCAGATGAAAAATTCTTAGGAAATCTCTCTGGCTTGATTTGATTTAAGCATCATGAACTGATACTTCCTGGTTTCTGTATAAAAAAGAGAAATACTATATATATATATATATATATATATATATATATATATATAAACAAAAATCCCCAATTGGTGCACACATCCGCCAATTGAAACCGTCCGTGTGGAAACATAACAAAAGTTCTATTTGGTGTCCCGATGATTTATGTAATTTAAAACACCATAATTAAAATATTAACAAGTTATTTTTTTATCTAAAAATGTAAACAGGCTTGTGAAGATACATTGCTCAGTGCAAAAAGAGAAATTTAATGGGAAATGTATGTTCTTTTTGTCATGTGTCTTATAGACATGAAGTTCTAGTGTCTAGTTTTCATGCTCTATGTTGAGTTTGGTTTCACTAATATTTAACATATATTTGCATAAATCATCCATATTCGTCCATGCCCATGTTGATTATGAGTATCAATTTAAGGTACAGAACAGATACAATTGTATGATTAAGTGATTAAGTTGCGATTATCACAAGGTGACTCATGACAATCATGCAATTAACTACAGCCCTAATCCACTCCAACTTCACACCGATACTCTGGCCAATAGTTTGTTTTGTTTTCGAACAGTAAAAAGCAAACCCACATGAATAGGACATCATGTGGGTTTGTATGAATATGTAAAGACCATGTAAAACTCAGGATTGAGAGCTTTAAGGTATAAAATGTCAACTTGTTCTCCACTGCATCGCTGTTCTGTCATATCTAGTTATACGCTTTAAAAAGCTTTCCCCAGAGGACAAAAGCTCATACTAATGATAGATAAATGATGCAAGAATCAGCAGTGATTTCGTGAAATTGAAAACGATACAGGAAATTAGTTTAAAATAATGAGGCTCCTTTTCAAAAACACATCGTCCGCGCCCTAATCAGGAAACGGGTAGTGCGTGGAAGCCATGTTGAAATCTCCGACATGCTAGTACACTGACACAGTAAGTAATTGCACAAGTGCATTCAAACAAGTTTGTTTTCTTTCACCAGTGCCAGAGTGATCTTATCATAAAGCATCACACGCCACAGGATTTGAAATCATCCTGAGGCACTACATTTCTGACTGACTTCTGGGAAAGGAGGCACTTTGAGTGAAGCACGCTTGCGACAGAAAACCCGCTCAGTCACAGCCAAGCGTCTGACGCAAAATGCAACAGTCCTCCCCAGACCTTGTTGGCCCGTCTTCTTCATGGCTGTGGCATTAGAGTCCGTGGGAGCCTGCGAGTGGGCGAAGGTTTCATCGGTGCCGCCCAGCTTGGGCACTCCAAGTCTGGTCATCAAGTCTGTCTTCACTCTTTCATGCCTTTTCTACCCATCTGGCATGAAGAGGTGGGTGGGGTTTCTTTCAAGTCTGGAAATCCAAGATGCCCACACAGTCAAGGCAGATGCCCAGTGACTGTGTGTATGTGTGGGTCAGAGAGAACACACAACCTAAGGAACCCTACAGGGTGAAACCCATACGTATATTCACAGTCTTTAACACACAGGAACACGATGAGCTCAAACACACCCTCATGAAAAGCTCGAGCCAAATCCCATGAAGCCTGAAAAAAACTGGTTGATGAAGGGAGGGAAAGTCTCAAGAGTCAAGATCAGAGGAGATCTGAAATTTGTAGGTCCCTCTGTGCCATTTGTTCTTTGCTTTGTCATGGTGCATGTGTTCATGGTTTCTTTTAAAGCCTAATGTTTCTTTCCTAACTATCAATAAAGCAGAGAATTATGGCATTGTGTAAAATCTATATCTGTAGAGACTCATCTTGTTCACTCAGCTTGTTACAGTGTTTATGAACTTCCCTATACAAGGTCACCTTGGAATAGAGTCAACTTTGTGTGTGTGTGTGTGTGTGTGTGTGTGTGTGTGTGTGTGTGTGAGTGTATCACTATCAGAATCTGTAACTGTTCAGTGCTCCAAATGTTCATATCCATATCAGTATTATGATTTAAAAAATACTCTAAGTGGGTGTGGCCTAAACGGAAACCTTCAAAACAATGGAAAAACCCCCAGAGGTAAAAAAGCCATCATTTGAATAGTTTCTCAACCTCAGCTATAACATTAAAGTTTCTAGTTGCTTTCATGTAATTATTACTACTTTTTCGGAAAAAAAATTTATCTGGTTGCGAAAGATTTTGTGAGTGTGTGTGTGTGTGTATAGTATATATATATATATATATATATATATATATATATATATATATATATATATATATATATATATATATATAAATATATGCATGTATGTGTGTGTGTGTCACAATCAGTATCTGTAACTGTTCAGTGCTCCTAATGTTAATTTCCATTTCATTATAATGATTAAAAATAAATCAGTGGGTGTGGCCTAAACGGAAACATTTGAAACAATGGGAAAAAAACCCCAGAGGTAGAAACTCCAGGAACCCGAACAGTTCCTCAACCTCAGCTACATCACTCGAGTTCATAATTGCTCTCATGTAATTATTACTTCTGTTTCTAACAAACTTACTGGTTGTGAAACATTTTTGCCAAAATGTTCCGGCATAATTTTTACTATCAGGAAACTGAGCAGGCTGATACTAAGAAGCATGTTGACTGTTTATGTTGACATTAAAGAGATTTTTCAATTCGTGAGTTTCATAGCCATGCCCTTCATTTTGTTCATTATTCATTGAGATTACATTATCATGTGTGTGTGTGTGTGTGTGTGTGTGTGTTTGATTTTAGGTGAACATATGTTGGCCAATTAAAAAGCCCTTTCTCTCTTTGTAATCTCTCTGTCCCTTGTGGCTTCGAGGTTCCTTGTTGCTATCAACAAGTGAAATCACATCAACAAGTGAGCGCTGTTTTTTTTCCTTCAGCGTCTGTAAGTGAGAATTTATCTGACAGTGATATAAGACTGACGCCTTTGCAAACGGGAAGAAGCTGGTCTCGATTTGCAGCGTTTCCTCCAACAGAAGACTCCTGCCAACTGTCATGCTGACAATACGGACGGAGCAGAATGACCCGCCCACACAACCCACTCGTGACGTTTACTGGGAAAAGCACTTTGTTCTCCTTTTTTTTCTCCTCTCTCACACTCTCACACCCTTTCTCAATCCTTCAAACTATTTCATCTTCTACACATCCCAAATGTTCGACCTGTCCGCCCTGCTTTCTGGGTTTTTTTTTTTTTATTTTGTATTTTTTTTGGCTAGTGTCATGCACTATGACGAACGTGCTAAATTTAAGCTTTCTAAATTGAATTAGCGTCTGATGAAGTCATTTGTTTCCAGGGTGAATAAGCTCCCCCGTCTCCGTGGCTCTTGCCATCCTGTTTTCCGGTCTCGCTTTCCAAAAGATGCCAGCTTTTCCCTTCCAGTTTGTTCTGAGCTGCTGGTGTAAAGTCTACATGGAAACGACAGGCCAAATTTCGGGTCAAAAAGGGAAAGAAAATCTTGGTAGCTTTTAGTTTTCTGACCTTGTGAGATTTGTGTTCTGTTGTGTGTGTGTGTGTGTGTGTGTGTGTGTGTGTGTGTGTGTGTGTGTGTGTGTGTGTGTGCATGTGTGATTAGACACATACATCTCTTTAATGTACTCCAGCCCGTCCTGGTTGATCTCACCTCCTCAGAAACACTTGCAGTTAACAGGGTTCTGCATGTTATTGAACACACACACACACACACACACACACACACACACACACACACACACGTACACAAGTCTACACAAGATACAGTTTCACCCAATTTTCCCATTCATATCAGGACTAGTTGCTTACTCTTTTTGCATCTAATTGTTTGTCACACACCATTCAGTGTAGCACAATTTAGTTCTTATAGTGAATTAAATGCTCAGCAGTATAATAGTAACCTGCTATATAAATTACCTCACATTTACTTTTTGTCATACATACAATACATGGACAAAAGTATAAGGAAACCTGTCTTTTTCCTGCCATATGTGGTTCTTCCCCAAACAAGTACCACACACTTAAAGGCACACGTTTTGGATGCATGAAATTTTGAGTTCACTTTAACTAGGAGACCCAAAACTCTTCCAGCGTGACAATGCTGCCGTGCACAAAGCAAGCTCCATGAAGATATGGGTTGGAGTGGCCTGCTATAAAGCTCTGACCTCACACATATTGAACACAATCTCCACAAACTGAGAGAGAAACCTACATGTGTTTCTACATCAACATTCAGAAACCCTGACTAGGTATAAACGCAAACGAAAGGCCTGCATAGTTAAGTTTAACTAGGAATTAATAAACATAAAGATGGATTTGGACTATAAATATTATAAACAGTTTGCTAAATTTCTCAGAAATTAATACTAAGTAAATAATAATAGTACAATAAGTACTATTTTTACTCAATTGTCTATTAGTGAACAGCTCATAACTTTAACAATGATGGAACTATAAAGAATTTGTCTTTTGGGTCTGGTTCCCTTTCAGAATATCTTCCTTATGTTGCCTCAAGGAGATCTTCCGTGCCATTGTCACCACTGGCTTGCTCATTAGGGCCAAATTTATATCTGCCCCATATATGTATATACAGCCGGTAAAATAATATTGAACATTTTTCACTATTTTTTCTCAGTAAATATAATTTTTAGGGTGCTATTGACATGAAATTTCTACCAGATGTTGTTAACAACCCACACATACAACGAAACCAAAAAGGCATGGAAAGCCAAGACACCAGCTGAAATCAATCAGTAATTAGAAAGCAATCCTGCCCCTTGTCAGTGCAAAGTGTAGCAAAGTAGAGTATTTTCTTTCTGTAAAGTGGCTTTTGGACAAAGTGTCTATTGTTAGGTTTGCAATACAAATTTGTTTTTTACTGAATTGAATTGAAACTTTTTTGCATTCAAATGTCCATCACAGCCGATGGAATGATGGAAGTATAAAAATGAATATTTGGTGTTGAGGATGAGAATGGGGTCACTTTGGAGTCTGGTTCCTCTTAGGATTTCTTCTTTATTCAATTCAATTCAATTCATTTTTATTTGTATTGCGCTTTTAACAATGAACATTGTCTCAAAGCAGCTTTACACAGATAATGTGGTGATTAAACGTAAATATGTTCTTTGTAAGTAAGTTTGTCCCTGATGAGCAACTGTGGCAAGGAAAAACTCCCCGAGATGGCATAAGGAAGAAACCTTGAGAGGAACCAGACCAAAGAGGGAACCCATCCTCATCTGGGTTGCACCAAATGTCCATTTGAAGCAGATATACAAAGTTGCGGGGTACAGTGATGACGATCAGAGGGACAAACTTTATGTTGTCTCAGGGAGTTTTTCCTTGCCATTGTTCTTTTTGGCTTGCTCATTTATATAAATAATGAAATGTAGCCATTACTCTACTCTACTCTACTACTCCCTGTTATAGTGTCATGCTGGTAACTGGACCTCACATCATCTTCATTTCTTCCAATTTTTGATTATTAATTTTTTTTATAATTATTATTTCTTCATTTTTTTTGTTGATCGTTACCATCCCAATACATTCCACAATGAAATTTCAGCACCGGTTTAAAAAATCGGCAACAGTTGAACGCTGACATATGTGCTGATGACTAATGTTATTTTTACTGGTGATAAATGTGAGTTTCAGCAAAGCAGGAAGGAAGTTTTTAGCGTCAACATTGTCCATAGGAGATGAATCAGAGCTGAGAGATTTGCCCAGGTTTCCGCTACTGTGTGAGTAGGACCTTCATGTCCTCTCCTCCCCCACTCTTTTTCTCACTGTATTTCTCTATTTGTCTCTCAATGGATTTCTGATGCACTGGAGTGATGTTAAATATCACTGCCTTTATACCTCTGAGGTTAAAGACATAGGGCTTAAAAAAGCTTTTAGACCGAAGTTTTAATAATTCTACAGGAATGCCATCAAAAACAGAAACTAGCCGGAAGACTTGAAAACAAAAAACAGGCTTCTGATCTTACCCCAAATCTTGAACTTTCTACAGAGCTGGAGTTGCGCTAAACTCCATTTAAGCTCCGTTACCTCGCGGTAAAAGCAGACCAGAGATGAGAGCTTCAGATATGAGAACTCAGCCTCTCGGGATGATGAATCATCTCACTCTGGAACAACCGGGAGAACATCTCAATCCAGTTTGACTTAATCCATAATGGTCTCCTGTCTCTGTGTCTCAGCAGAGCTCCAGGATCAGACAAGATGAGACTCGAGCTGGAGAATTGATAAAAAAACAAAGCAAATGATGAACTTGACTATGATAACTTTGTGAGTGGGAGGTTTGCAATGCGGGGATACTTTTTTTAACATAAAGATGATGTATTTTCTTGAAACAACACACCCAGAGAAGCTTTATTTCTCTTTAAACCACACTGCAGGCAACTTCTACAAAATCCAATACATCCCTGTGTGTGATAAGTACAGTGGTACCTTGAGCTACGAGTGAATTAATGTACGAGTTTTCCGAGGTACGAGTCGTAACTCGATCGATTTTTTGCTTTGTTACGTGAGCAAAGAACAAA